>NC_067461.1:21796425-22031425 GCF_025434085.1 Hippocampus zosterae | reverse complement strand
CTTAATACCAAATGCAGGAAGTCAGTGCTATAGATACACAATACTGTATAATACAATGGCATAATCGGATGTTACTGGCAATACATTTTTACAACAAGATAGTTGGGTTCAAGTGTGATGGATAGACTATAATTAGTGATATCCAAAGGGATCTGCTGGCCGAAATTAAATAACACAAGCCTGAACAGTGTAATAATGCGGACCAACCTACCAGGAATTCGTCAGATCGTACTGATGATCCAAACTGGGCCTGGTAACCACCAAACAGGTGTGATTCTGTAAAGTTTGAGGGTGGCCCTAATTTCCAGATTGTGGACTTTTCATGAGACGTGAATTCCGGAGATATCCATTTTGAAAATATGTCACACTTTGATTGTAAAATTAACTTGCGTCGTGCATCTGCAAGATATCACCTGTGACGTGTGTGCGGCAAATCTACAGGCTACTCTGAAGAAGCGGGTTTTTTGTATTTACTTTTTAATAAATCTAATCCATTCAAATTTTATCATAACCGAGTGCTTGGCAGATTTAGCAAATTGAAAGTTGACTAGGTTGTCAATAAATGCCCCGTGCGTGTGGCACATCAAATACCAAAAAAAAAAAAAAAATCAAAAGCTCATGGCCCATTATTACGATGACTGCACTGTTTGTGTTGGCACTTCAGCTAAACGTACTATCAGCATGGGAATACACTCCTAAAAGGTGGAGAAAAAAAGTTCACTGTTGATCCTCTTTCAGTTCATATGATATAATACCGCTTTTCGGACATCACTGAAATGTAGAGGGACACATACTGTATACAGCCGCTGGGGAGTCAGCAAGCGTAAATGTGCTCGTCCCTCGACCCCTCCGCACATCAGCACGAATCAGCCATTGACAGTCATCAATCACTGTCTGCAGCTGTGAATTGATTTAAAACATGCAATATGATGATTTGCCTTTGAGAGGCGCTACCTTAGTCAAGCCTCATGAGCATGGAAGAGAAAACAAGTCTATGGGTGTGTACTGACAGATTTGTCGGGGAATGCCCCGTTTTCCAGGTCGCTCCACTCAGAGTGTGTACATTTCATGAGGTGTGTCAGTGGAATACTTTAGGTCGATGGGAAAATCTGCACAGCCAAAAAAGTGTTCACACATTGCATTGTACACACAGAAGAAAATATACACTTTACATTAAGATTTTGGAAACTTTTCTGATACCATCGATTGAAAGGCGAGGACATTATTTTCCAAGATGACAATGCATCTTGCCGCACAACAAAAACTCCCTTACCTCCCTTCAAGAAAGATATTTAAACTCATGTCAATGGCATGGTCTGCAAATAGTCAGATCTCAATCCAACTGAAAAGTTTTGGTGGAAATGAAAGTCATGACATCCTGCTCCAATTTCCAAATTTGAGCTGGTCACAGTAATCAGCGGAATTTGGAGCCAATTTGATGAAAATCCATGCATGAGATTGCTAGCTATTAGAAAAGCCAGAGGTGGTAAAACGTTGGGGTGTTAGTTTATTTGTTTTTCCTGAATCAATAATCCTTTCCTCTGAACTAAGCAAATTATTTTTTCTTCTACTTGATAGCCCCAAAATGTGACTCAACAGTTGTGTTAGTGAATTGATGAGTGAAGAATTGTTTTGTGGCGTAGATATGATTTTCACATTTTCACCAAAATTAAAATGAATGATGTTCCTCCAGGAGAGGTGAGTTCATAATTTCTGCCATGGCTTGTATAAGTGGGACTTTTCTGGGTCATCACATAAAGGTTAACCACCAAAAAGGTCCAAATTTATTGCAAAATGTGCCCCCCTCACACACACACACACACACACACACACACACTGTAAGTTTTGTTTGAGACCAGTGTTTTAGATGTTGCTTCTGCAGGAAGATTATATTTAAGGATTCCAGATTCAACAACCATATGATTATCCATAATATATGATGACAAAATTAGCACAGGGCGTCCCGGTAGTCCAGTGGTTAGCACGTCGGCTTCACAGTGCGGAGGTACCGGGTTCAATTCCAGCTCCGGAATCCCTGTGTGGAGTTTGCATGTTCTCCCCGGGCCTGGGTGGGTTTTCTCCGGGTGCTCCGGTTTCCTCCCACATTCCAAAAACATGCGTGGCAGGCTGATTGAACACTCTAAATTGTCCCTAGGTGTGAGTGTGAGCGTGGATGGTTGTTCATCTCTGTGTGCCCTGTTATTGGCTGGCAACCGAATCAGGGTGTCCCCCGCCTACTGCCCGGAGGCAGCTGGGATAGGCTCCAGCACCCCCCGCGATCCTAGTGAGGATCAAGCGGTTCGGAAGATGATGATGAATGAAAATTAGCAGAGGTGGGCAATTTAAGAGCATTTTTTCTATTCGTCATTGGTCATCTGTCAATGGCCAGGACACCTCTATGTCATCGTCAGTCCGTTATTTTATCAAGCCAAAACAAACTGTAATTATCCGTCAGTCAGTCCATCATGTTATTTTAACTCAGTTTACGTGGTCACTCAGTCCATTTCACTAGTCCGCCGGTCTGATAAAGTATAGTCAGTTTATCTATAGTGAGTTTATCTATATCGTACCAAAAGACCGTTACACACACATGGACACACATACATTTCACATACACTTATTTGCCAATCTGTTGAACTGGTGGCTCGATGTAGCTGTTTTAACTGCTCAAACACGTTGTTTTAATTTAGAGATTAAAATGGCTTACCTTAATCAGAATCCAGCTCTGCATTGTAGCCAAGGGTAAAATCCAATCCAAATAGCTTGCACGTCTACTCCTGTGTATCAATGCTTGTTGGTGTAGTCTGCTTCTTCTTTTCGGTACATTTTGCTATTTATGTACAGGAAGTACAAAGTATTTCCATGTAAAATCAATGGAAGCAACCCTGCTTGGATTCAGCCCCGCAAACAAATACAAGAGACAGGTGGGGTGTGTTTATGTCAATCGTCAGCAAAATGGACGCCCGTCAGTGACGGACTCAGAGGTCCATCGGTACTTGATCCAGTAAGTGATAATAATGCTGACGGATGAAAATTCACTCTGTGAGTGCTCAGTCCATCATATTCTCATCATTCAGCAATCGTCAGTATATCGGGCAGCCATCAATGACAGACTGACGAACCTTTCATCAGTTCTGACAAATGCCCAGCTCTGATAAGTAATATTGCCTATTATACTTTCGAGCTTTTGCTAAAAACATTAAACTCCTCCAAAGTTATCTTTGCTCCCTTTGGTAAAACAAAACAATTGTGTCCGCTGTGTTACTCTTTATTTTTCTGCTGTAAAATGAATGGGGACAATATGTGCCGTAGCAGAACAATGGGTTTGAATAAAAGTTTTGGAGATACCAAATGTGGTGTGAAACAACATTGAAACCTGTTGTACAGCAAATCCAACAGCATAGCAAAGAGCAGTCCAGTGTGAGGGAGGGTGAACAGAAGGAGGTGACAGATGGCTGAATCTTGGTAAGAGAGAGCAAATAAAAAAGATGGCAGCAAAGTCCCATTTCAAATTGTGCTGCCATATTTAAACACTCTGTCGTCCATTTATTTATTCGATCATTTCTGCTTGTTTTGCTTTATTCAACCTTGAGTCATATTTTCATTTCAAGAGTCATTGATACAATCACCTTTGATTGCAGTACTGTTGAGTAGGACAGGAAAGCAACAAAAGAGGAGGCCCCTGATAAAAAGCAAGGTCTATAAAGATGATCAAAATGACTATACGACTTAGTTTTTAGGGAGGTCAAAATGAAACTGCACATGTCTGAAAATTAAATCAATGAATGCTCATAGTATCGTAAAATTCGGGGAGTAATCTTCTGTAAATCAATATTTAATCGGTAGAGATACCTTCAATCTGGATGGGTCTGCTGTTTATCATGCTATTATCTTCATCATCACTTTACAGTTCACTCCTATTTGTGTAGATTTGATTTATCCTTCTTGGCTGTTCAATATTTAGAATATTGATGAACAATATTTGACATTTGTAAATGCCTCACACTCAACATTATTAATTCCGTCCTACAATAAATTGAAAAGGACATATTTAACACATCACCACAGAACAGTGAGGCAGAAAAAGTTATAGTAGTCCTTAGAATCGATAATTTATCAAAAATATAGACATTCAGAGGTTCTTTTAGCACTCAAAATTAAGTACATGTACATTATGTCTTTGTCAATACTCATTTCTCGTAACATAACAACAGGGTGCTGGTTGATTCTTTGTTTCCTG
This sequence comes from Hippocampus zosterae, assembly GCF_025434085.1. NCBI lineage: Eukaryota > Metazoa > Chordata > Actinopteri > Syngnathiformes > Syngnathidae > Hippocampus > Hippocampus zosterae. Next base: position 22,027,185 of record NC_067461.1, on the reverse strand, counting down.
TTTTGTCTGTCAAATATGACTGAATCAATAATTTATTTCCACAACCCTGGTGTTGGAACCTGGTCATGTGTGGCAAGAGACCATAAAGTAGCCAGAGAGCAGTAGCAAAAGGGGGAAGGGTATTTGCCCCCCCCCCGCCGGGCTGCTGATGGATGCAGGGCTCTGGGGGTTAAGGGGAGGGCAGCCAGACCCTGAGCAAGTCTACAGAGTGGCAGCTACCTGCTGCTCATCACACACACACACACACACACACACACACACACACACACACACACACACACACACACACACACACACACACACACACACACACGCACACACACACACACAGTTTTAGTCTTACATTGACACTCCCACACACGGGCCCACCTCATGTCTCACACAGTGGTTTAACTTGTATCATGCTGTCTAAGACACATACGATACGATGCCACTGTATATTAAGGGTGTGGAAAATAATCGATATTAATCGATACATCGATGCGCACGTGCGCGATCCGAGTGCATCGGCTCATTCACTGGGTACGACGCGATTGACGGGTGAAATCGCGATTCATCACGATGCATTGATGGGTATCGGTCAAATCCGATTCATGCGCCGTTTTATTCATGTTAAACGTCACATATCTGCCCTTTCCTAGGTGCAATGAATGCACCATTTGCTTTGCGTTTTGTGTTGAATACGGACGGTAGCCGTGCGTCACATACAGTCCAGTACACAACTAGCGAAACATTATGGAAGTTAGCGCACGCAGCAGCAAGGAAACTACTATATTTAATGCAGCCGCAACATTCAAATCTTATGTTTGAAAATACTATGGCTTCGAAAAGAAAGACGGAAAGCTTGATAAAACCTCCGTAAGTTGCAAGGAATGTCGCACTAAGAAGCCATACAACGGCAGCACCACAAATATGCAGACCCACTTAAAACGATGGCACCAGATCACCGACAAGTTTCCTTCCGGCTCCCCCGCTTCCCCGCCCAGTTCCTCGTCGGACACCGGAGAAACTCTTGGTAAACCAGGTCAGGATCAGAAAAAAATTGCCTCTTATTTTGGGAGTCCCCTTGCAACTCACTGTGACCGCGCAATGGCTATAACTAAGGCCACTGCTTATTTCATATGCAAAGACCTCCAGCCTTAGCGTGGTGGACAACAAGGGTTTCAGACAGCTCGTGCACGTTTTGGAACCCAGGTATAAAATACCAGACAGGTCTGTGTTCACTTACAAACATATTCCCGATGTGTACAACAAAGTGAGAAGTGAGATTACTGTGTCGCTGAACAGTGCGCAAAGAGTTGCACTTACAGTGGATGGGTGGACATCTTGCGCTATAGATTCATATACATACATTTATTATTATATTTCATATAAGACACTCAGTGAGAATAGTCTGTTTGTGTTTACACTATAGCAACAGCTGTGAGTCTCAGGTGCCAAATTGTTTACATTTTCTTTGCACAAAACCCAATTGTGAAAGGGCTTAAATAAGTTGTTTTACAAGTTCTACTGTTTATAAGGAATAAAGTGGTATCCTTTTTGTAATACCATACTGAATTCCATCTTTTTAAAAGCTTTTTTTCTTTGCTTATTTGCATCATGTTTAATTGCACAATATCGCAACAAATTGCATTGTATCGTATCGGATCACATTGATTTGAACTTAATGTGTATCGAATCGTATCACATCGTGACGACGGTGAAACGTATCGCATCGTATCGCCAGAAAATTCCATGTATCGTTTAAGTATCACATCGCTGGCAGTGGATCGAGATGTGTATCGAGTCGTCCTCAGTGCTGAGATTCACATCCCTACTGTATATATGGACAGATGCATGCTTAAAGACATCTAAAGAAATGAAATGATACAATATAATGATATCCCAATATAGAGTTGTGAAATTCTATATCCATATATCCAAAAAAAAAAAAAACATTTGTGAGGTCAAACATCACTAATTCTGGCCATGAGACCTGGTTTGCGATCTCAATTATAGTGCATTTGAGTCAAGTGTACTTCGTCCCATGAGCCTTTCACGTTCCTCTACGTCAAACTCCATCAAACATCCATTTTTGTACCTCTTGTAGACCAGGGCACAGTCGTGCTGAAACAGAAAAGGGTATGGAATTGTCCAAAATGCCTTTGTAAGATGAACAAACTTTTATTAAGGGGGACGCTATATTCATTTAGATGAAATGGACTGACAGGTAGATCAGACCTGCAAGACTTTGCTCAATGCCCAACTCAATGCACAATGCATCCGACCCCTTTGGCACATCCCACAGATGGTGAGCCCATAGAAAGGGGGACCCATGTTGTCGGTCTGAGCCCATGGACGCCCTTGGCCGCAGTTCGACTTTGTGTGATGTATCATCACAGACCCTCTTCCTTCTGTGCTTTTATTTTGGAGAGTTCACTTCCAGAGACCTTCTGTGTCTTTTTCCCTTTAATTACCAGGCTGGGCCGGAGGGTGCTCCCACACCTGCAGCTGATCAGCAATCACCTCCTGCGTATAAGAGCGCTGATGATCTGCAAGTGGGTGCCAGCTCATTCTCACATTATGAGTGGCATCTAGGCCATTGCTCGTGCACACGCTTACCACTGTTGTATTTTTTGTGCATACTCAATTGTTTTTGTTTGTCTTATTCCAGTGCCTGCCACCCTGCCCAGCCTGGTTCCACATTTTCCTGCTCAGACCACTTGACCCTGCACCCTTCCTTCCTCCATCTACTTCGCTTTTGTATCCTCTGCCGCCATTACCTTTGCCGACCGTAACACTTTGTAGTCCTATCATCGGATTTCCGACCACATGTTTTGGACACTCGAGTTAAGAGAGGGGCGGAACTTTTAACTGATCACCACCTGGTGGTGAGTTGGTGGGAGAATATGCCAGTCCGACCTACTAGACCCAAACGTATTGCAAGGTTTTTCTGGGAGCATCTGCCAGAATCCCCTGTCAGAAAGAATTTCAACTCCCACCTCCGGCAGAGCTTCACCCATGCCCCGGGGGAGGGAGGGGACATTGAGTATGAGTGGACCATGTGCTATGCCTCTTTTGTTGAAGCGGCTGATTGGAGTTGTGGCTGTAAGGTGGTCGGTGTCTGTCATGGCAGAACTCCCGAACTTGCTGATGGACACCACCAGAAAGAGATGCCGTCAAACTGAAAAAGGTGTCCGAAAGTCGGAGTTCGACAAGGCCATGGAAACCAACTTCCAGATGGCTTTTAGTAAGTTCTGGTCCACTATCCGTCTCAGGAGGATGAAGCAGTGCACCACGAGCACTGTGTATAGTGGGGATCCCACACTGCTGAGGGGCTCAAGGGGCAGAATACTTTAAAGGCCTCCTCCGCACCACTGACAGGCCTTCCTTGGAGGACTGGAAGAAAGGCCTTCCTTGGAGGAAGCAGAGTCTGGGTGCTCAAAGGTGGGCTCTCCTATTTCTGGGGTTATCAAAGTGGTTAAAAAGGTCCACTGTGGCAAAGCTCGGGGGTGGATGAGATCCACCCGGAGTTCCTCAAGGCTCTGGATGTAGTGGGGTTGTTCTGGCTAATACACCTATGAAAAATCGCATGGTCATCAAGGACATTGCCTCTGTATTGGCAGAATGGGGTTGTGGTCCCTCTTTTCAAGAAGGGTGACTGGAGGGTGTGTTCCGACGACAGCGATATCACATGCTTCAGCCTCCCTGGTAAGGTCTATTCAGGGCTGCTGGAGACGGAGGCCCATCAGGAAGTCAAGTCTCAGATTCTGGAGGAGCAGCGGTGTTTTCGTCCCAGCCGTAGAACAGTGGATCAGCTCTACACCCTTGCCAGGGTCTGCTCGGGTGCAGGGGAGTTCGCCTAACCAGTTTACACATCCTTTGTGGACTTGGAGAAGGCGTTCCACCATGTCCTTTGAGGAGTTCTGTGGAGGGTGCTTTGGGAGTATAGGGTACTGAACCCCCTGATATGGGCTGTTTGGTCCCCATAGCATCAATGTTACAGTTTGGTTTGCATTGCCAGTAGTAAGTCGAATTCGTTTGCAGTGAGGGTTGGACTCCACCAAGACTGATCTCTGTCACAGATTCTGTTTTGTTACTTGGTACATGAAACTGTTTATTTCCCAACAGTATTATAAGACAAACGCTCTTGGCGCTCATCCTTTCATCATGCATTAAATAAGAATGTTGGAAACAGTGGGAGCACTGTTGTCATTTTTGTTCATCTCTTTTTTGGAAAAATAGTTGCTAGAGAGGTCACAAAATATGGCAACAACATATCTAAGTTAGCAACTCCACAGAGAGTTGTAGCTCTTGTACTTGCGTCTGCATGTTTGCACATTAAACAAAAACACAACTTTCAAAATAGAAGCACCATTTATTTTAAGATTTACTTTGAGTTTATGCTCTTTGAGGGTCCGTCAAAAACTGTGGGTGGGCCGTATTTGGTCCTTAGGCCATATTTTGTCCAGTATGTCTAAAGGAAAAGTCAAGCCCAAATTTTCTTTGCAATCACCAAATGAGTTCTATACTCATTCTATACTCAAAATTGTCTGAAGACTGTGTTGTTATCGATATTATGTTTGTGGAATATGAATCAAACAGACTTCTTCCACCTGTTTTATGCATCTCAAGGGGCTGCCATTTTGCCTTGTCCTGCCACTTGTTGTTGACTGAAAATGGAATCAAAATGCTTCATGACTCGGGTAACGGTTCACATGTCTTCAGGGTTAGGTCATGTAACATTTGGTGACCACTGATGCACTGTGGTGTCATCCTCAGTCAATAGCAACTGGCAATACAAGGCAAAATGGCTTTTTGCTAAATTCATATTTCACAAATGTAATATTAATCAGAATATCGTGTATAGACTCGTGTGGCTGCTTACAACATATTGTCATGAAAATGCAGTGGCGGGCAATGCATTTCAACCTTAGGCCTTCAGTGACATCACATACATGAACACAATATAGGCTCGTCAGGCAGCACTTAATTTCAGGAGCATTTAAAACCATCAATTATGCATTCACAATTAAGAGCAGGAAACTAAATTTACAGATATTGTCAAAAATAAAAAGATTTGAAAAAATACTAAATAAAATGCCGCCCAAATTACGCTGTGTGTTCATAAACAAGTTTGTCCAATAAATTGTGCAATGTCGCAGTTTCATGTAAGACAATAACAAAAGAAAAACTATTCTTTGAAAATAAAATTAACAGATCATTTGCATCTTGAGAATAGGCTGTACAACAGCAAATAACTGTAAATGTTGAGCAGCTGAGATTGAACAAATTTTAGTGCACGAAGCTGACTACAATGCGCCTTTATAAATTGCAGGTGAGCTGATTTATTTGATACATTTTTGTATCTTCGTCATTTTATTTCGTTACCATTAATACTAACGAAATAAAATAACAAGAAGAAATGAAAAATAAAATTCATTTACTCACCAATGTAGTGCCTGTTCACTGAGCTGCAGACCTACGCGAGTGTCCCCAAACGTTTTTAAATGCACTGTAACTTGTAAGTACCCAGCCGTGCTCTGATGTTTCCTTGCTGCCTTGGTAAAACAACTTAAATTGGTAAATCCAGTGGAAGGTCCGTCTTGAAAATTGTGTGGAAAGCAGTCCTGCAACCAGATCAATGTCTTCTCCTTTGGCCATTTTGGGTCAAAATGCAGCAACAGCTCCCTCTAGCAGGCGCTAATCCAATCACCAAATGAGCACACCCAGTGTCGACGTAAGCCCTTCCAGCTGGCCCTGGTACGCAGACTCGTGATCTGATTGGCTATTGCAAGCTGACTGTGCCCGTTCATTTACAGCGCACAGGGGCCTGCTCTGTTTAATCTGAAGGCCCAGAGCAAGTTTAATTTACCTGGAAACACAAGCTATCTGAAATATGATTGGTTAGAAACTCTACCATAATAAATAAGTTATTTATCGAGTGTCTTTCAATGTTATTTAAAATAAGCCACTCGACTAAGTGGAAATAATATGACGTAAAGAATACAGAGAATAATTGTTTACATATTTATGAAAATAAATTAATATTACTCTCAGAAAAGTAAATTTATTAAATTTACTTTTCTGAGAATGTTTAGGCCAGCAGAGAAGGCCTTGCTGGCCCTGACGGAACGCCACTGTGAAAATGTTTGACTTGACTTCCTGAACGGAAAGCAATTTAATCAATTCTAACCACTGTGTTTAAATACATTTTGGTTCAGCAGCCCAGTGGTCGACATGCTAGCACGTTCATCTCCCAGTCCGGAGGTCATGGGTTCGATTCTGGGTCCTGGCCTTCATATATAGAGTTTGCATGTTGTCCCCCTGCCTGGGCGGGTTTTCTCCAGGTACTTCTGTTTCCTCCCACAATCCCAAAATGTGCATGGTAGGTTAATGGAGCACTCTATATTATGTGAATGGTTAATTGTCTTCTGCCCTGTGACTGGCTGGCAACCAATTCAGGGTGTACCCCGCCTTCTGCCCGAAGTCTACTGGGAGAAGTTCCAGCACGCCTGCAACCCTCATGAGGATAAGATTAAAAAATGCATGGATGGATACATTTTGGTTACCACAGAATGCCATGTTTAAACTATATTTTTTCATTACATTTTAAATGATTACATTTAAATTACGTTTTAAAAGTCATATTTGTGCTGATTTTAAGTAATTATTTTAAGTCATCCAAATCAGTATACTCTAAAAATTGTGTCTTTGAAATAAAACAAAACAGATGAGAAAACTTAGCAACAACCTGTGCCAGGATTCATTGAGTGTGACTGCACTGACAAAACATTTGCATGCACACAGGTTAGAAAACCCAAAATAAATGTTGGATTTAGAGAAAAACACGCCATTTGTACGACATGAAGGCCTTCAGTGATGAGAGATGAACAAATTGAAACACTGAATGCCTAGCCACTCACTACTTGCACCGGCATCGCTGCGAAGGCACAGCCACCTCCACTGTTGCTCACACCAGCCCCCACTGGTGGCCTTACCCTGCATACAACACAGTTGAACGGGGGACGCTATCGCCAACAGAACGTGATTTTAGACATGTCATCACGGACATGAATAAAACGCAAACACTATAATCAAACAGTTGTGTCCTCGTGTGTGCTACTGATTATGTCTTCATTCTGATTGCAGACTCCTTTCATCCAGCTCAGTATTTTGAGCTCCTTCGATCGACGCCCTTTTCCCCGCATCAAACAGCTCGCAAAGGCCAATTCCAATATGATGAAAAACTGTTGATTTAACAGGTCGCGAGGGGTAGTTTCGCCCATACAGATGAAGTGCCCCGTCTAATGAAGTGGCCAAATCATTCAATCAAGCCTAATTAATGGTCTTGTCTACACTAGAAGAGCGTAAATTTACAGATAAATGATGAGTCTTATGCAGAAAGAAAATTTGCTTCAGGTGCCAGGACTTCATCCTAATTAATTTGGGGGAGTTCCTCTCGGGCGACAAGCATCGAAAACTTTACGCGTCCCGTTTCTTGTTGCATATAAAAGGTATGCTCATAGCACGTTGTTTATAAGGCTGTTAGTTCCTTCTCTCCAAATACATTTACAAATGAAAGGAGGAGTCTCTTAAAAAAACGACAATCGTTTGTAATCCTTTAATGTCTGACACTTTGCTCTGTCAATACACAAAATTGAGCATTTCAGCATCCCGAACCAGGAGATATGGAGGGTGCATTGCTTCGAAATGCGAAATTGGGGGTGTCGTTATTAGAGTTCATTATGGGGAAGTAGACTGTGATGGTGTTCGGACAGACTTGGGGTCGGCATCGGCAGCCCGTGACACCCAACCAGTCCTGTTTTTTTTTTTTTTTTTTTCAAAAGTTGAGTACTTCTCTCAGGTAAAGTGATTTTTTTTTTCAAATCAAAGGAGTGGGAGGGGATGGCGAGTAGGGTGTGGGGGTGTCCGCTTTTGTTCTGCAGAAAAAGGGGGCTTGTTCTTTGCAGATCAGACTGACATTTTAACCGGGAGTACAGCGCCAAGTGAGACGCTTGAGAGCAGTGTGGGATGGGAGCAGACAGTGCGGAGAAGGATCGTCCCATGTGTAGTTCTCCCACAGCCGAGCGGATCAGGGCTCCCGAACCTCTCCGAAACCAGTGACGAGACCGAGCACTCACACCTGGACGTCGGGAAGGACCACGGGGATTGCAGGCGGAGAGGGGGTGGGGGGAGTCTGACATTAGGGATGAATTTCTAAGACTCCCGGTCTTCAAAAAAAAAAAGATAATGAAAATAGATTAACTAAACCATGCAGTGCCCTTTTCAACAATTCAACGCTCAGATCAGCTTCTGCAAGTACACTTAAGAGTTTTACCCTCATTCTATTTCAAACGACCAGTTGAAGTCATTCATCAACTTTAACCGTATGGTGTGCTCAGAGGAGCGACAGCGGACTGTCCCTTTGACATTGATGTGGTCAAAAACAAGTCTGCCGTGTGCCCGTGAGCCTTTACCACGACATCTGACTTTTGGATTTTTATTAAATCATTTGGAGCTTGAATTCCCTCAAGAACGACTGGACTGAAATTGCTGAAAAGTATAATCTTTGAATTTCCTAAGAAGAGCTTTTCGCCATCATCCAACATGCGACCCGCATCGAGATGCAGCTACGTGTGAGTACCTGTTCTTTTTCCAGCTTTTTTTCGCATCCATGTTCCAAATCGCCGACTAAATCTGATTTGTGGTATTTCCTCCCCGCTTTACAGGTTCATACACATGTTCGCATTCTTCTTCTACGCTCAGGTAAGTTGTACGTATATTTATTTTGGCCTATTCAGAATATTCGTTCGGGGACTTAATTTTAGAATAAATCATCTGTGAAGCGCAGCCAACTAGGACTGGGAAATGATGTGAAAAGGCTGATGGCCCCCGCGGCAGATTGGGCGGGCCGCCGGCTCACATAGCGAACCCTGGCACACGTTGACGGGACGTGCTTGTCTCGTGAAAAATGTCGTCGGGTTTTGCTTCCTCTGAGAACAACGTTGCCCTCATTCCACCACAGCAGACTGTGACAGGTGGAGACGAAAAATAGCTGAAGGGGATCAAATAATAGTCATAAAATGTTTGAAATTGTTTTACACAACCGCCTGTGGTTTTCGGGGGGATTATCTGTTGAAGCAGTTTTAACGAAGCAACACCCATGTACAGTAATTAGTTTAAACGAGGGAGAGAAAGAGAAGTACATTTTGTTTGATATAATTACAATTTTCTCCGTCGTATAATATATATATATATATATATATATATATATATATATATATATATATATATATATATATATATATATATATATATATATATATATATATATATATATATTATAGATAGATAGATAGTACATGTACTTATGTACACGTACTGATTGTGATGACATCTAATTTCTGACAGGTAACCAATCAGTCCCCGCCTAATTTCACGCAGCATGTAAGCGCGCAGAGCAAAGTGACAGACCGCGTGAGCCGCAGGTTGATCCGGATCTACCAGCTGTACAGTCGAACCAGTGGAAAGCATGTGCAGGTCCTGCCCAACAAGAAGATCAACGCCATGGCTGAAGACGGAGATCTGCACGGTAAGGTCCACGTATGTCTGTAACGGCATTCCGATCTCCCCGCATTGATGTTGGAGAAATTAAAATTTGATTTGAATTATTTCCAAAGAGACAAATTGAAAAGGTTTATTATTTTTAAAATTAATGATAGCCAATTGAAATGATTGAAAACGTAATACATCGCTTTGCCTTGCTTAAATAGACAATTGTCACATTGAACATTTTGAGTTTGGTTTTGGACACATAATTTAAATGTACACACAGAATATATTGGTGCAAAATTGATTATCATCATCATCATCATCATCATACATACTTTCTCATTTCTTGGCTGTCCGTCTTTTCCATAGCATCAAATTCTTCAGTTCCATTCAGTTTTATTATTCTTTATAAAAGAACAGAACACACACACACACACACGCACACACACACACAGGCAAACACACACACACACTCACACACGCACACAGACAAAAAATTTGCCTAATAAAAAAATCAAATGTTGCACTTACAATTTTAATTTTCGAGTTAGTTTGAATTTATCTCTGAAATCTGCTAGGAAAATACCAGCAAGATACAGCTTTTCTGTAGCTCACAAACATTCTGATATTTATTGAGCTACACTATGTTTTGTTAATTTCACAAATAATTAAACAGCAAGTGACAATTTTAGGCAAAAGTGACAATTTTCAGTCATATTTTGCACCATTTGGACAAGTATGGGTTTCGGAGGACATGAAGCACTTTGACTGTGGCTGGTGCTGGATATTCTCCAGAGATTCTGGAAGTCTGGAAGAGCCATTAAAGTCTTACATGCATCACCCTCCCAAAAATTTCCCAAAAATATTGTGCATTGAAATTGTCGTAAGTGGACCCTCACAGCACTTTGCTGTCGTTTTTGTTGTTTTGGGGTAGCCTCGTTTACTCACAATGAATATGATACAAAATTATCTATCCCTTATTTATTTATTTATTGCAGGGAAGGAGAATTGTGTAGTATGTGGTCTGCACAAATTAATTGGACTAGGGAAATGATAGGAAAAAAGAAATGCATGTGGAGGAGGGGTGGTGGGGATCTTCTTAATAGATTTGTATTCTGCTCAACTGTGCTGTTCAGGTCACGCTCCAGTTGCTCCCCCAGTAACCATCATGGAAAACAAAAACAATAAATAAAACATGGATTTATTCACATGTTATACAGTTACGATGATGCAATTCTTGTTCACATAACATGTGTACAGAGAATTAAAAATGTCAGGCCGACATAACTATTTCTCTGCAAATTCACTCAGCCTCATAAATCTTGGTCTTTTTTTTCCATCTTGCTGCAAAGCAATCCAGAGGTGGGAAAGCACATAATTCCTTAACATTATAGTATTTTTCTGGACAATAGAGATAAATGCGAAGCTTCATGTGAGAGGCCAATGCGGATTTATTTGAAAATAAATTTTTGATGGGGACGATGGGCCTGCCTCCTTAACTTTCAAAGACTCAAAAGACACCTGGTTATATCATTTTGAAAGAATTTCGGGACACATAAATCCATGGGAATCATTCCGCGGGTTTTTGTGTTGTATCTGTGGACAGAGGGGAAAAGAAATAGTTGAAATGCTTTTCTGGATCTGATCTACATGTACACATACATGTCTTTTTCAGTCAATCATGCAAATTCAGAGGAGCTGGATGAAAATAGAGTTGAAAGTGTTGTATATCTTCACTCATTTCTCCCTACATGTGTCAAGAGACCTCTGTTTGCTAATGGCAATGTTTTTATTCTCCGTCAGCCAAGCTAATTGTGGAGACAGACACATTTGGAAGCCGTGTGCGTATCAAGGGAGCCGAGACTGGCTTCTACATTTGCATGACCAAGAGAGGGAAACTCATTGGCAAGGTGAGAAGATGTATTGTTTGTTGCTGGATCTGGGGGATGTGAGCTAAATCAATGGGATTCGTGGACAATAATAAAATGTCCAATTGTAATTGTTTTGTTTTTTACATATTATGTTGATTGGTGCATTGTATCATAAAATTTGAAGGTGCAAGATAATAACAGACATCTGAATATCCAACAGTGAATTAACACATCTAACGGCATTATATTTGGAAAGAGAGGTCATGAGACAATGAAAAACAGTAATCAGATTATATGGATGGAAGTAACATTCTAAGAATAATTTCACCCTTTCATGCATTGGCGCAGATGGTATGGTGGTTGGGGGCAGGGGGGGGGGGGGTCATGTCCCCACCACCCCTGGCCCTCATTGTCAAGGTGACTGAACAATAGTCCCCAAATCCCCCAACTTTTGTCCCATAAGAATGTATGGATATCCACTAAGATATGTGGCCGTACACTTGAGCCTTACAGGACAGCAAGTTTTGAGCGCCAAAGTATTTCTGTTGAAAAATGGCTTTGCTTCAACTTTTAAGCAAAATTCTCTGGCCAGATATGTAGACCGGTGACTTTAAACTAAAACTGAGTCATGCCACTGAATGAAGTACTCCACAAGTGAGTGAGCAACCATTCAAAAAGGAGCATAACACTTAAGTCAATTCCTTACGCATCTTTCTCGCTCACTTTCAAGGCGTGACGATTTTCCCACCTCGGCTTCCAACACACCCACCTGTGTAACTGGTGAATACTCGCGCAGCCACCGAACAGGTGTGGTCCATGGAAATCTAAGGATGCTTGCAAGTCTTGAATTGTGGAGTTTTTCTGAGACGAGTGAACCATTGGGAATCCACAGAATCTTGAAATGTGAAAATGAGTTGCGTATCGAATGCAGAAGTTATTTACAGATCATCCCCAATGACGTGCCCGGCTCATCTCATGGACTACTTTGAGGGAGCATGTATCTTAGAATTCTATATTTAATCAATTCAATAAAAGTAATTTAATCAGTGGGAATGTGTCCAGGCTGAATATATAATTGGAGCTGTTCCATTGCTGAAAAGCAAGTGAGCCTGTTGGACATGCGAGAACGGACAGCACTTTTATGGATTTCACGAATGGCCTATGTAAAATCAAGACAAGTGATTCCAAATCTAACTCCTCATTGCTACCATTAGAATGACTGCAAGTGTGAGCTCCCACCTCCAGAGATCCCTCCAAGCTGCCAGCGCGAGTTAACAGCCGCTTGGTCATGTGGCTGTTACACAACCGAGCACGCACAAGCAGTTCACTGAATTAAAACGTGCAAAATGTATCAGCCTTAAGAGGCACTAGTCCTCAGTAGAGCCACCTGAGCGTGCAAGAGGAAAGTTTCTGGGAGAGTACAGGCGCCCCTGGATTTACATGGGACTCCCTTATCCCTTAAGGGACTTAACTGACGCAAGTCGAAGGGAAAATATGCACAGCCCCAAAAGTGCGCAGCAGTGGGCCTTTACTGACTTAAGCACCCGGGAGAATATACCCCCAAAATAGGTGGATGAACACATCTGCTACTTCTATCAGGGAATAATTAACATCTTACATTACCAACAAATACCAAATTCTTACTTCTGACTATTTGCATAATGCTGCTCGGCATGATGGCAATTCCTGCATCCAATTCCCACTAAGCTCATGTTTTGAGTGCACACGAACGTGCACAAAAACATGTCAAAGTGAATTCTCTCTTTAGTTTTCTTTTTTCCCATGTGCTTCGTGCTACCCACTCTCTTGCTCGCAATCATACTGCTTAACTCACTGTTGCCATGACCGTAGACATAGTAGCCGGCATGAAAATAGATGTAGACGATGTGGCTTGTTGAGCAGGGTACGCGTAGGTAACGCTTGGACTTGGACAAAGAATTAGAGTGGAGTGCACAGTGGCAATCATCTTGAAGCGGGAGTCCCACAATGGTCCCACCTTTTACGCCTCATTGATTTCTACTCAGACCTTGGGCCTGAGGACACCACAAAAAATCATAGCTTGCTGAAAATGTTTTTTTGATCAAAAGTATTAATTTAAATGAAATAGTAATCTGAAAAAAGGGCAGAAGTTAAGTGCATGAGACCCACATGCATCCAATATTATTCACCCTGTCATGCACCCTGTTACCCGATAACATGATAAGCTGTCCGCCATAGTAACTGCTGTCCCTGAAAGGGTTAACTACAATAGATTATCTACTAAAACGTATGAATATATTATGTTCTATATAGTGCATGACATACTATATATACTATATACCTTGCACCCTGCCTTAATATAAATAATGTACAAAACAATATGGCACAGTAGACCATATAATCATTAAAAAACAACAAGTGTCATTGATTGAATCAATTTTCAATTTCAAGTACATGGCACTGAAAGTCAACTTTGTAATTGTAATATTAAATTGCAATTTCGAAGCTTCGTCCCTGCCCCCCCTCCCAGTTCCAGAATCCCATCTGCGCCCCTGCTTTCATGCCCTCCCTTCCCTGCACACACATAAACACACTGCCGTCTCTTCCCGCCCCCCTAGCACCCTGCCTCGTATACCATCTGCCCGTAGCTCAATTACAGCATGTCCCAGCCCCATGAGCGTCCGTGTTATAAAAAAAACAAACAAACAAACAAACAAAAAAAAGATGCAGCAGAAAGAGCATTTTGGATGTCCCTGTTCAGAAGATCTCATCAGACTTTTTTTTGAGCAGAACAGTGAACCACTGTGCTAGCTGTGTCACATGATATGAATAAGTAGTGATACTATTTAATTTTCTCATCTAATTAAGAATGAAAATGCACCCAACGTTCGTCCGTACTGTCATTTATCAGTTGGGAGCTGAAAAGTCAGTAATATATGCTGTACAGGAGGGCAAGATGGCTGTGAGTTAGCATGCGTCACAGAGTGTGCGTGCAAGTGACAGGCAGTTAATATTTTGTTTTGACTCTTATTGTGGGTTTTGCAGAAAAATGGACAAGGCCGGGATTGCATCTTCACTGAGATTGTGTTGGAGAACAACTACACCGCCCTGAGGAATGCCCGGTATGAGGGATGGTATATGGCCTTCACCCGTCGAGGACGTCCACGAAAAGGCTCGCGGACACGGCAGCACCAGCGTGAGGTCCATTTTATGAAGAGACTGCCAAGGGGTCAGCAGCCTGCACATCCCAGCCACCACCGACCATTTGACTTCATTCACTACCCCTTCAACCAAAGGACTAAACGTATGCAGTTCTCATCTGAGCGCTGAGGAACAGTTGAAAAAGGTGGTGAGGCAGAAGAGAAACAAACAGACTGGTAGTTTCATCCGCTGGAGATTCAGCGGACTCTTCTGCGTCTCTTAACTGAGAAATACTCTCAATGTGTCGGTGCTGAATTATTTTTCGGAGAGTCAGACTGTAAATAGACAAAAATAAGAACTCTATTTTTCTACATCTGGATTTTTTTAGATGCGCAGAATTCCTTGACTTATTGTTAGTGGAGCAATATTTTTTTATTTTTTTATGACGGTTTTACTATTGAGGTCTTTTATCTCCTCTTGCCTGCTGCTTCAAGGAAACTTAAACAGATTGATCATTGAATCTCAGTGTTCGACAGAGTCCAATTCATTAATCATTGACAATGTTCATGTGGTAGCAGGGGCAGATCATCTTCTTTCCAGACTACATATCATGAGGGGAATGTGTTTTGATGACACAATTCAAACCTTTTGTAGAATCTGGTGGAACAAAGGCAGCTATATTTGATTATCGCAGGTATTTCTGTGTACTGTGTACAACTGTATAGAGTTGTTACGGTCAAAAGACGTAGAGGTGTAAAGAAACCCTGGACATACTCATGACTCACTTCACACTCTCTTTGTCACCCTTGTATGTCTTGTTTTTATACATATAAAAGATATATTTTATTTGGTATGTAAAATAGTTTTAAGGATGAAATATTTATTTAAATGTGTCATGAAATACTGAAAATAAATTCTTGTTTGGTACGGCTTGGATTTTTATCTGGTTTGTTTGCACCTTCATCCAAATGCAAAGGTTAATATCGCCGATCAAGTTTTTCTATTACAGGTAAACCATCCAAACAAATATTTTAAATTTATTTTTATTTTTTTTTTCAAATAAAGATTCACGCGATCTGTCTTTATAAGTTTAATTAGGGCATTTTTATGCAATTGGCTCCGAACCAATTCATATATATACAGTATATATAAGATTACTACCCTTAGATATGGTGCAACATGAGTATAATAAATGTTTTTCTGAAATAATATACAAATTTCACACCTTTTCCAACTCTGAATTTCAACCAATTTTTTTTGTTTTTTGTTTGTTTGTTAATTACTGTAATAGAGTTTGCATGTTCTCCCTGTGCCTGGTTACTCCAGTTTCCTCCCACATTCCAAAAACATTCAATCAGTCTCACTTTCACAAAAAAGTATTGAAAAAATAAAATAAAATAAAGCAGGTCATATTTAACCTCTGGTGACATGTGACTGCGTCACTGAAATTTGTTACCGCTCAGCAGTCTGCAGTTGCAGCTTGTGATCAGAGTTGTTGCGCTATATCTTTTATCGTTATTGTTATCCTCATTCAGAGTTTATTTTGTACAATTCACCGAAGGGACGGGCGAAGAATGGGAATCTGGAGGACCGAGAGAAGCATTTTAAAATGGTATGCGTGAGCTAGGATCGTTAACAGGCTGCCTAAGTGCGTCGCATGCCTCAGCGTCAGGCTGTTGCTCACCATGGCATGCGTGTGTACGTGTGAATACGTATGTGCATATGTATGCGCGCGTGTGCGGTAATAGGTCGATCGCGTCAGGTTGATTGGTCGAAAAGTAGATCTTCGGTCAAAAAAGTTTAGGCACCCCTGCTCTACATTGTCCCTAGGTGTGATTGTGAGCAAGAATGATTGTTTGTCTGAGTGCTCTGTGATTGGCTGGCAACCAGTTCAGGGTGGCCCCTGCCTACAGTCCCGTAGATGGCTGGGATGGGCCCTTGTGAGGATAAAGCGATCAACTTGCATGATCCTTGCTAACATCTGTATCTGTACCGAAATATGGAATTGTCATGTGTAATAAGTAATGTTGAGATTTTGCAATAGTTTCTTACTTGAACAATCATCAAACTACGTATTAGAATTGACTTCGATTTCAAAACTGATAATCCATCAATCTGTTGTGTGCAAGTAATAATGCTTCCGCGACAAAAATGAGTTTGACACCCCTGCTTTAGTAGTTGAAAGTTCGTTGTACCAGATTTTCTGACACTTTTCTTCCTCTTTGGGTTTTTTGTTTGTTTTGTTTTCCTCACATTCATCTTGCACTGACAGCTTTTTATTGAGCAGAGGAAATACTCTTGCCTTTCGTATCACCCCAGATGAAACCTGACCAGGGAAAAGCTAACAAGGAGGGTATTCTTAGTCTGATGTGAACAAGGATAACAAGGTCATTTGAAGTCATGAGGATCCCCCTCTCCTTCCTTTTCAGTAGATACCAGCATGTCAGTGTCAGGGCACTTTGCTGTCGTCAGGATGATACTGCCATGTTTATTTATAGGCTTTAGTTCACGCCATGTTCTGAGCCACTCTATATCTCCGTTATTAATCTTTCGTATACTCCCTTTTTACACCCTCAGGTTTACCTGTTTGATTAATCGCAGCATGTAGAAAAATATGCGTGAATGCGGGTATACAACTGACTGAAAAAGAGTGTGACAGGAGATGACATTGACGGTATTGATATTTCTTCTGTCACCATCAACATCAAATAAGATATGTATTTAAATGGTAACTACACAACCAATCAACCTTAGAATCATTAATTGGTGTTGATATGTTGTTGATTTGTGGACGGTGGGTTAATTTCTCTCTGATGAGTAGTGTGTTTGTGTGCCAGCAGGAGATCAAATAGCTCCTGCAGAGCTGATTGAAAGTTTGTTGCTTTCTATTTAGTCCACCCTTGCATTCCATCACATTGGGATGGGGACATATTTGGTGCTTCAGTGATGTTCATCGTAACCCTTACGCTTTGAATTAATCATAACTTGCGTTTCCAGATGTTGCAGAAGAATGACTGCACAGCTTCGATCTGATGATTAGCAGTAGTTCACCTTCCACATAACACCTACACTGTAGTTGAAGACAAAAAAGACATGCATGCCAATTAGCACTTTGATAATGTTACCAAGTTAGTGTACTGTGAGAGCAATTTCATGCAGAGTACTTCATTAAAAGTGGTATAAAATACTTTGTCATGTCATGTCATACTCATTTCATGACATGACAAAGGTTATGTGACCACTGACTGTAACATGCAGAAACAATGACTTAAAAACATACACTGACCGGAACGGGTTTTGCTCAAGAGCACCTCGACCACTGTAGGCAGCAAGCAGACTTTCATCTCTACAACAATCAGTTGGCATTTTCATTTTTTGGGAGGGGAATAACCTGTCCTCAGCTAGTTGCTGAAAAAGTCAGCTAGCGGGTTTTTTTCTTGCTGTTACTATGTTTCACAAGATGGTACCAAGGCCTGGCTCATTGGGAAAGTAGTCATTGGTTGCAAAGAAGTATGTTGACTTTGTGCATCTCAACTGACAGGTAAAGCTTTTTTTTCCATCTCAGTGAGGAGCAGTGGTTATTCTTTGTTGTCAGTGGAAGTTGGACTGTTTTCGCTGCATGTGCATGTGTAGGAGCCTTCCCAGTGCATTTTTTCCAAAACAAAGAGGGTGTTCCCTCACTTTTTGTGGGCGATAAATTCCAAATTGGTGAACTTCCACAAAGTCAAGGTTGATTTTATTTTACTTAATCTTATTTGGTGGTGGTGGAGACCCTCTATTTGGTTCCCACCCTTCAGAACATTTGTTACATGTAATACATTTAATGTTTAAAATGCAAAAATGAGTGAAAGTTTTCTTTTTTTCTTTAAACGGCTTACCTTAATCAGAATCCTATGCCACAATGTAGCTGAAGGTACAAGCCGACAGCAAGTTGCCATGCCTTTGGCTACTTCATCTTCTAAAGCAGATGAAGAAGAAGCAACTTCTGCTGGAAGCACACAAGTCGAGAAATCTAGTCATGGCAACTTGGTTTCGGTTTCTACAAAGATTAACAAAGCACATTCATCCACCAGGATTGTACTTTATGCTACAATGTAACACCAGATTTTGGTTAAATGGAAAGCCATTTTAAAATAAAAAGGAAATACTTGAATGTGGTTAATAAGCGATATATATTAATATGCTGAATGTAAATATTTACTTTCCTTGTACTGCCTGCACTTGGCTCTATATTTTGGGGCACTCTGAAGAACTGAATGGCACATTTGAAACACATTTTGAGTTAAGAATGGTTTAAGTGAGGCAAACGCACTCGAAGTGCATTTCCGAATGCACACACGATGAAGGGATGGGGATTTTGGAGGCAGCAAGCTCCAGTGTTCATGGCCCAGGATTTTGGAGCATACATTTCCCCTAAAAAACGTTTTTTGATGGGTTTGACTGAGAATAATTAAAAATAGCAAGAAACCCTGTAAAATTGTGAATATACAAATATACTGCTATAGTTGAAGTTATGGTCAAAAATAAGAATCTGCAACTGACGGAAGCCGCATTAATTGAACCGCAAAGTAGCAAGGGAACATTGTATTTAAGATAAGCTGCCACCTATTACTGCATCACACATTTCCAGGAGTACACAGAGAGAGTAACTGCGTACATTAGCAAGTGTATGGACAATGTCAATACCACTACATCCAACACTGTTCAAGCAAACCAGAAGTCATCACTGTCAGTGGAGGTCTAGAGGCAAGTGAAGGTCTGGAAGACTGCTTTTATATCCGGGTTGTGGAGTGCCTGTAGATGTGGAGGGCCAATCTGTCTCATTGCATCAGAATGTCCAAAAAGCAATACTCCAGGAGGATCACCCACCAGCTCAGTGACAGGAGTGACACCAGGGCCCATATTTTCATGGTCTAACTGTGCGCATAGGTGGAGTTTTCTTTTTTTGGGTCGAGGGCCGAATTACTTCACGGCCAATGAAAGTGAATTCTCTCATTCTCTTTAAATTCATCACAGGAGAGGCGTGCAGTCTACATGGTGCAAACAAACAGACTCACTTGAGTCTAGGCAAAAGATTGACATGCATAAAGTGGAAGATCTTCACTTGCATATGATATAATGTTGGCTGCCTTCCACACTTGTGCACTGAGAGACTGTGCAGCTGAATTCACTGTGTCTTTACGAATATTTTCAACACCTCACTGAGTCAGGCTGTTGTCCCCACATGCTTCAAAGCCACCACCAGCGTCCCGAATAAGTTGTCTCCTTCCTGCTTCAGTAACTACCTTTCCGTAGTGCTCACTCTCGTCCTAATGAATTGCTTAGGGCAGGGGTAGGGAACTCCGGTTTCTCGAGAGCCATATCCTGCCTCTTTTAGAGCTCTCTCTCTTATCCAACACAGCTGATTCCATTGATCGTGATTGTTTCAGGCTTTGATAGAGCTTACCGATGAGCTGATCATTTGAATCAGGTGTGTTGAAGTAGGGAGAGATCCCAAGCAGAGGCCAGGAAGTTTGAGGGTTCTGCGCAGTATCCTTGCTGTTCCCAGCACTGCACATTTCTGGACTGAGATGTCCGTTGTTGTTCCCGGGATCTGTTGCAACCACTCATCTAGGTTGGGGGTCACTGCCCCGAGTGCTCCGACCACCAAAGGCACGACTGTCACCTTTACCTTCCAGGCTCTCTCCAGCTCCTCTCTGAGCCCATGGTATTTCTCGAGTTTCTCGTGTTCCTTCTTTCTGATGTTGTCACTGAGTCTGTTCATAACCTTTATGGACATTATGGACAACATTTTTAGGCACAGACGAAGAGTTGGTCTGGTTTGGTGGGCTGAGTCGTGTATCTGTGCTTTTTGCAGATGATGTGGTTCTGTTGGCTGCAATCTCCAACTCTCACTGGAGCAGGTCGCAGCCAAGTGTGAAGCGGTTGGGATGAAAATCATTTCATACATCCATTATCCAAGCCACTCATTCTTACAAGGGTTGCGGGCATGCTGGAGATTATCCCAGCTGTCTTTAAGCAGTAGGACGGAGACACCCTGAATTGGTTGCCAGCACATAGAGATGATGAACAACAACCATTTACAAACGATTCACACTCACAATCACAGCTTGGGGCATCACAATCACAGCTAGGGGCAATATATAGTGTTCAATTAATCGATCATGCATGCTCTTGGAATGTGGGAGAAATCAGAGTACCCGGAAAACACCCATACAGGCACGGGGAGTACATGCAAACTCCACACAGGAAGACAGGCGCCTGAAACTGGGACCTCTGCATTGTGAGGCCAACGTACTAACCAGTCCACCACCATGCCGGGGATGAAAATCGGCACCTCCAAATCTGACACCATGGTCCTCAGCCAGAATAGGGTGCAGTGCA
The DNA here is from genome assembly GCF_025434085.1 of Hippocampus zosterae. Taxonomy (NCBI): domain Eukaryota; kingdom Metazoa; phylum Chordata; class Actinopteri; order Syngnathiformes; family Syngnathidae; genus Hippocampus; species Hippocampus zosterae. The sequence continues at coordinate 22,006,276 of NC_067461.1, read as the reverse complement.
TTTCCCAGGTCGAGGAGTTCAAGTATCTTCGGGTCTTATTCACGAATGAGGGCAGGGTGGAGCAAAAGATCGGCAAATGGATTGGTCTAGCTTCTGTTTGAGTGTGGACTCTGCATCGGTAAGTCATGATGAAGAAGCAGCTGAGCCGAAATGTGAAACTCTCAATTGCCCAGCCCATCTATGTTTCTATCCTCACAAATGGTCAAAAAACAAGATCCTGGATCCAAGGGGCCGAAATGAGTTTCCTCCGGAGGGTGTTAGGGCTCTCCCTTAGAGTGAGAGGCTTGGTCTTCCAGGATGGGATCAGACTCGATGGATGAAATCTGCTCGACAAATAAACTTACCTTGCTTTGCCTTAGCTCCTGGTTGAATTGAAGCACCTGTGGCTAGAGGCAAATTGTGACAAGGTTTTTACTTTCTTGAGCTTTGCTACCTCTGACTATGAAATATATTCAATAAAATCCAAACAAATCTGACTCAAAGTAACAAACAATATCATTAAACTCACTAGTCCATGGAGACATGACAACTGACAGGAACTACAGACCAAAGCAATGTTCCAACAGAGACTGAAAGGAGGTTTGGGACAAAATACAAACAATCTGACAAGACAATGAGGACCACCTGGGCAAGACACAAGTAGCAGAGGGAGCTGATTGACACACAGACTGGGCTGACGAGCTCAGGTGAAAACAAAAGACCTAACAAACAGTACAAGGCATGAAACACAAGAAAACAAGATGTAACATGAGATAAAACCAAATACAAATTTTGAACAAAAACACGGATCATGAGACTCAGTCCATATCCCGGAGAGTTGCTGTATAATAGTGCCTGAGCCTCTTCCCTGAGCCATCTCCTTATCATGGTAAACGGGTTTGTGTGTCCAAGTGATCATAGGAGCTAAGTTGTCTGTAGCTTTATGTCCATTCCAGAGTCGCCAAGGGCAAACATGTCTTCGGTGAAGGCCCAGACAAAGCATGCCACTAAATTCCCTATGATGAAGACAATCTTTGGAGGCATTTTTCTTCACTTGGATGTGGGTAACTGGGACTCTCCTCAGGAGCCAGGCCTGGAGGTGGGGCTTCATCGCGAGGGCCAGGTGGTCGAGCTCAGTAAAGCCTGCAGAGGTTACGTGGGTCCCCCATTCCCATGGGCTCACCACCTGTCGGAGAGGCCAAGGGGAGTCAGCTGCATAGTGTCAGCCTAAAACAAGGACCTTGGAGGTCCAATCCTGGGCTACAGAAGCTGGCTCTAGAATAGAATAATCTTTATTAGTCATAGATGAAATATGACCACTGCATTCGACCCATCACATTGTGGACACAGTAAACACACTGTTAGTGGCAAACAATTGAGCAGGCTTAACCACCCACGGAGCAGTTTGGGATATCGATATATTGCTCAAGGACATGACAATGATGTTTTTGGGGTTGGGGTAGATGGTCTTTAACCAGAATCCCCATGGTGGCAGGTGATGATCTTAACCACTTGGCCATGCCTGCTCCTTATGGATATGGAATGTCCCCTCTTTGGCAGCGTGTGCGAGGTCAAGAAGGTATAGTCATGTTTGCCTCGATACACAGCTTGGGCACTGGTAATGACAGGCCACAACACACTCGGAGGGGATATATTTCAACCAGCGGAGGCTTTAAGCAAATATATTTTTGTAGCTCAAACAGATAGGGTTGTTAAGGCATAAGAATAAAGGGAGACACACACATTGTTGACTGACATCTCAAAGTTGTGCATTTTCTGCACATGCAGTTAACATGCCCACCCCATCTGAGAGCTGAGAGAACAATGGTTATTTTTCGCAAATTCAAAGAATTTTTGTCATATATTTGGCATGTTTTTTTGAATTAGTCTTTCAAATTTGTCAGGCCAGTTTTTTCTTATTTCTTTTCTGTGGTCTGTGAAATGTATCACACAATGTTATTGTCATTTCACAGAGACTTTGATCAGTGCTTTGACTAGGCCAATGGTGTCATACATACGGCCCGCGGGCTGGTACCGGCCCGCGAGGAGGTTTGATCAGGCCCGCAGGATAATTTAAAAGTTAAAGAAAAATGCATAGAAGACACGGAATGAATATTTTTAATAAGGTGCAATTCATGGAATATCCACTGGGAGGGACACACTGTTTTGATCAGAGTAAAAGACAACATTGTTTTGATCAGAGAAGAAGACAACAGCAGTCTGAGTCTGTCACTGAGACAGACCCAACACAGCAGAGGCTATCAATGACATTTGAAAACTATTCTTTACACATTTAATAACACTCTCCTTAGTTTGTAAGGTGTAGACAGGGATTCAATTTCGATTTTATATGCACATGTGTAAATGGTTTGAAAATTTCTTTCTTTATTAATCTCATTTAATCTTAAAATGCATTACTATATTTTTCAATACCAATTACTTGTCAAAGTTTTGTGCCTTTGTACAGTCAGTGGGATCAGTGGTAATGCGTATATGTGAATGGCAAAAGTAAATTGCACATTTGTCAAAGGAAATCTCATAAAATGTTTTGTAAAAGATATGTTCATTAAATTTCAACATTTTCTAATTTTCTAATCTCAGTTTGAGCCTCTACTGTACCACGACTAATTTGGAATCCAAATGAGCCTGCAGTACCCTCTCATGTTCAATTTCTTTATTGTGCTTTGTGAAACGCAGACTCATATGGCTAAACTACATTAACCAGTGTGCACTGGTACTTGCAAAACACCTGTCCCTCAACGATCGTAAGAAGAATGAAGAGTGAAGAATGTAAACCAGGGGTGCCCATTAGGTCGATCCTGATCTACCGGTAGATCTAAGACAGGTCCCAAGTAGATCCGAGGAGTGTCGAGGAGAAAACAAACAACCATTTGTGTGTCTTTGTACATGTCACCAATATATTCTTTTGTGTTAATGTACGATGCACCCTAATCATCCTATCAGTCTCATTTTCACCCAAAATATTCTAAAAATAAAATAAAGCAGGTAAATCTTGAACCTAAGATGGCGCGTGATTACGTCACCGGAAGTCGTTCGCGCTCAGCGGTCTGCAATCAGAGCTGTTGCGCTCTATCTTTTATCGTCATTATTCTCATTCAGAGTTTGCTTCGTGTACAATTCACCGAGGGCACAGGCAAAGAATAGGAATCTAGGAGGGTCCATGGAATCACTTTAAAACGGTACATGTGATAGTTAAAAGGCTGCAATGTGCATGTGTGTGTGTGTGTGTGTGGGTGGGTGTGTGTGTGTGTGTGCGTGTGTGTGTGTGTGTGTGTGTGTGTGTGTGTCTGTGTGTGTGTGTGTGTGTGTGTGTGTGTGTGTGTGTGTGTGTGTGTGTGTGTGTATACTGTGCTGTATATACTGTGTATATATAAATAAATTCCTCGTCTCACCCCCCTCGGGTGGTGTCCATCCCTCATTCGGCTTGGGTCCTCTACCAGAGGCCAGGAAGTTTGAGGGTTCTGCGCAGTATCCTTGCTGTTCCCAGCACTGCACATTTCTGGACGCAGATGTCCGATGTTGTTCCCGGGATCTGTTGCAACCAATCATCTAGTTTGGGGGTCACTGCCCCGAGTGCTCTGACCACCACAAGCACGACTGTCACCTTTACCTTCCAGGCTCTCTCCAGCTCCTCTCTGAGCCCTTGGTATTTCTCAAGATTCTCGTGTTCCTTCTTTCTGATGTTTCCATCACTTGGGACCGCTACATCCACTACAACGGCTTTCCTCTGCCCTTTACCTATGATGACGATATCTGGTTGGTTTGCCATTACCATCTTGTCAGTCTGGATCTGGAAGTCCCAGAGGATCTTCGCTCTGTCATTCTCCACCACCTTCGGAGATGTTTCCCATTTTGACCTAGGGGTTTCCAGTCCATACTCCGCACAGATGTTTCGGTAGACTTTGCCAGCCAGCTGATTATGGCGTTCCATGTAGGCTTTCCCTGCCAGCATCTTTCACTCTGCAGTTATGTGTTGGATCGTCTCAGGTGCCTCTTTGCACAACCTACACCTTGGGTCTTGTCTGGTGTGGTATATCTGGGCCTCGATGGCTCTGGTGCTCAAGGCCTGCTCCTGAGCAGCCAGGATGAGTGCCTCTGTGCTGTCCTTCAGGCCAGCCCTTTCTAGCCACTGATAGGACTTCTTGAGATCGGCCACTTCAGTTATGGTCCGGTGGTACATCCCGTGTAGGGGCTTGTCCTCCCATGATGGTCCCTCTTCCAGCGCCTCGTCTTCTGTTCCCCATTGTCTGAGACATTCTCTGAGTACGTCATCCGTTGGAGCCTTCTCCTTGATGTATTCATGGAGCTTGGATGTTTCATCCTGGACAGTGGCTCTCACACTCACTAGTCCCCGGCCTCCTTCCTTTCGGCTTGCGTACAGTCTCAGGGTGCTGGATTTGTGATGGAACCCTCCATGCATGGTTAGGAGCTTTCGGGTCTTAACGTCCGTGGTCTGAATCTCTTCCTTTGGCCACCTTATTATTCCTGCAGGGTATCTGATCACTGGCAGGGCATAGCTGTTTATTGCCCGGGTCTTATTCTTGCCATTGAGCTGGCTCCTTAGGACTTGCCTCACTCGCTGGAGGTATTTGGCCGTAGCCGCTTTCCTTGTTGCCAGTTCGAGGTTGCCATTGGCTTGTGAAATACCGAGGTACATGTAGCTGTCCTCAATGTCTGCTATTGTTCCTTCAGGGAGTGAGACCCCTTCAGTGCGGACTACCTTTCCTCTCTGAGTCACCATCCGACTACATTTCTCAAGCCCGAATGACATCCCGATGTCGCTGCTGTAGATCCTGGTTGTGTGGATCAGGGAATCTATGTCCCTTTCGCTCTTAGCATACAGCTTTATGTCATCCATGTAGAGGAGGTGACTGATTGTAGCTCCATTTCTGAGGCGGTATCCATAGCCTGTCTTGGTGATTACTTGGCTTAGGGGGTTCAGTCCTATGCAGAACAGCAGTGGGGAGAGTGCATCACCTTGGTATATGCCACATTTGATGGACACTTGGGTAAGTGGCTTGCCATTGGCTTCAAGTGTGGTTTTCCACATCCTCATCGAGTTCGCAACGAATGCTCTTAGGGTCCTGTTCACCTTATACAACTCCAAGCATTCAGTGATCCATGTATGTGGCATCGAGTCATAGGCTTTCTTGTAATCAATCCAAGCTGTGCACAGGTTGGTACGTTGGGACCTGCAGTCTTGTGCGACTGTTCTGTCAACCAGGAGCTGATGTTTGGCTCCTCTGGTATCTCTACCAATGCCCTTCTGTGCTTCGTTCATGTATTGATCCATGTGTCCACTTATCTTAGCCGCAATGATGCCTGACATGAGCTTCCATGTTGTGGAGAGACAGGTTATTGGCCGATAGTTGGATGGGGCTGCACCCTTCGAGGGATCCTTCATGATCAGGATCGTTCGCCCTTTGGTTAGCCATTCTGGGTGAGTCCCATCCCTCAGCAGCTGGTTCATTTGTACTGCTAGGCGCTCATGGAGTGCTGTGAGTTTCTTTAGCCAGTAGGTGTGGACCATGTCCGGGCGTGGTGCTGTCCAGTTCTTTATATCTGAGACTCTTTCCTGCATGTCTGCCACTGTTATGGTAACTGGGTTCTGTTCAGGGTGGTTGCTGTGCTCCTCTCTCAGGGTCACCAGCCATTGTGCACTGCTGTTATGTGCAACCTCCTTCTCCCATATGCCTTTCCAGTACCTTTCAGTTTCCAGTTTTGGTGGGTCAGCTCTGTTGTTAGGACCCTGCCACTGAGCGTACACTTTCGCAGGTTGTGTTGCGAACAGCCTGTTTATTCGTCTGGCCTCATTCTCTTTCGTGTACCGCTTTAGGCGACTGGACAAGGCTTGGAGCCTTTGTTTGGCAGTTTCGAGTGCTTCAGGTATGGTCATCTGGATGTACCTCTCGGGTATCGGCCTTTTCATCACACCTCTCTGGGCCTCCGTCAATTGACTCACATCTTTCCGGGCCGCCTTGATCTTAGCCTCCAACCATCTTTTCCATGGTGGGTAACGTATCTCATGGCTTCCATGGTTGCTCTTATAGCCCAGAGTCTCCAGGATCACTGATGCTGAAGCGTATATCAGCTCATTGGTTTCTGTGATCGTTACGGTCGGTATCGCCCTCAGTGCTGCATTCACACTTTCATTGAGATTTTCAGATGGTACTTCACATAGCCGTTGTAATCGGTTTCTAGGTTGCCCAGCTTTCATTCTCGCCATGATCTTAGCTTTCAGGTCAGTTGCTGCCTCGCTCAGCATTTCATTCATTGGGGCTGGCCACCCAATCTCATCATCTGCATTCATTGGGGCTTGCCTCCCAATCTCTTGTACGACCTCCTCCTCTGATCTGGCAGCCTGGGGACTTCGCCATGGAACCTGCGTTGTACCTCATCAATCTCAAGTTGTGACAGCAGTTGCCGTTTGTGGATGTTGGAACACTGAGTTACTAGTTGTTTCGTGGTCAACCGTGACTGTGGGTTTCGAAGTAACCATTTAGCCCACATTCTCTGCATGTAACCCCTCTGACTAGGGTTGCTTGAGTAGTAGCATTCCAACAGAGCCATGTTATCGCCTCTCGCCCATCTCCGCTTTGTTCCAGTAGCCCATTTTTCATCAAGGTGCTCTGGTTCCCCAGCACCTGACGCAGACCTTGTTTGGCCGGGCGACGTCTGAGCCGGCATGTCATTCGTTTTATTGTCTCTCATCATTGTATGAGGTAGGCATTAGCGTGAAGGATCTCGCCCAAGGACCCACACTGGATGGTGTTATGTGCTCATTTTTGCCCCAAGCGGGATTCGAACCACCGTCTCCCGTATGCCAAATGTCACATTTCGGTTTTTCGGTCTGGCCAGCAGGTGGCAGGAGCGGTCTCCCTAGCACACCTGCTGGCAATCATTAATCAATAGAGACACTATTTAAGGACTCCTACGTTCTACACCGGTTCTGGGAGTATTGTTTATGGCATTGCTTACCTCATTGCTCATTGACTAGTGGCTTTTGACCTCGTCGTGTTTTCGCGTGTAGTCTCGGTACCAAGTTTGTGTGTAAGTACCATTTTTTTTTGATGATCTGGCTTTTCATGCGTGTACAAAGTGTTACATTGTTTTTCGTTCGTAGTTTGTGGGCTTTACTTTCCTTTTCTTGCTCTTTTGTGCAAGCACCTTTTGTTAGTCGTTCTTGATTTACCTCCTGGTCCTCATTGTGGACCAGCGCTTTATGTTCTCACTTATTTTCGGTTCGATTTGGACATTAAATTGTCTTTACATCGGAGACCTTGTTTTTGTCTACGTTTTTTGGATCCCCCTCCCTAACTCGGTTTACCCGAGTTCGTAACAGAATACTCCCACCAAAATGGATCCTGTAGACATTAACAAGATCATGATCGCCTTGACCAGCCAGGGGCAATTAGTGGGCCAGCAACGACAGGAGCTCACGGAGCTCCGGGAGGCAGTCGCCGTCCTAGCCCAGCGGCTGGAAATATTGTGTTCCCAAGGGGAACACGCGACCCCCCCGAGAAACGCCACCCCCAAGGGTCCCGGCGGCTTCATCCGGGACACCCTCTTCCCTGATCATGGGGCGAGAGCCCAATCTCCCCCAACCCCCTCGCTACGGGGGAGAGCAGGCTCTCTGCAAGCAATTTTTACACCAGTGCTCTCTGATATTCGACCAACAACCAGCTACGTACGAAAGAGATAGCACGAAGGTGGCGTTCGTTATGAGCCTGTTGACTGGTCAGGCGGCGTCTTGGGCAGTAGAGATCAGCAATGCTCAACCCGGGCTTCGGTCTTCCTACCCAGAGTTTGTCGCCGAGTTCCGTCGCGTATTTCAACATCAGTTGATGGGAAGGGAGGCCGAAGGTCGGCTATTAGCTATTCGACAAGGACGACAATCCGTTGCCGAATACTCCATCTCATTTCGCATTTTGGCCGCCCGTAGCGGTTACGGGGACCGCGCCCTGTGTGGTTTGTTTCGCGGGTTAAGTGCTGCGTTAAAGGACGAACTGGCAACCCGCGACGATAGCAACAACTTGGAGGAGCTCATCGATTTGGCCCTCATTGTGGACAACCGCATGCGAGAGCGTGAGAGGGAACGTATGGAAGAGCGAGGAACTACCCGTGTTCCACCCCGACGTACGGGTCGTCGGCCGGCTGAGCACGAGTCCTGGCGACCACCCGGATCCGAGCGTCATTCGTGTTCCGATCCAGCCGACGCAGAGGAGGAGCCCATGCAGCTGGGAGGCGGACGCCTGGGACCAGCGGAGAGAGAGCGTCGGATTCGGGATCGAGCCTGCTTCTACTGCGGCCAAACTGGACACCGGGTTTCCAACTGTTCCTCGACACCGGCCCGCCCGTCCGGGCGCCCCGAAAACTGTGAGTTTGTGCCCGATACTGCGTCACGTGAGTCGAGACGGGAGGAGGTCCATCCTGGACATCCACCAAGACTCGAGTTGGACGGAACTCTTTATGGTCCGTTATGGGTCATTTCTGTTCGGGCCTTGGTGGACTCTGTTGCGGACAATTGTTTTGTAGACCCCAGCCTAGCTAAGGAACTGGGTTGCCAGGTTGAGGTCCTAAGAGAGACAAAGCGGGTTCACGATCTTGACAGACGACTCCTGGCGGAAGTGAAAGAAATCACCGCGCCGGTGAAACTAAAATTATCAGGCAATCACATCGAATACCGTAGATTCTATCTCATGCGGTCTCGATCGGTACCGTTAGTGTTGGGGTTGCCGTGGCTGCGCGAACACAACCCTGTCATTTCCTGGGAACGTCCGGCAATCGAGAGTTGGAGCGCATTTTGCTACACTCACTGTTTGCTCTCGGCGGCAGAAAAGAGAGGGCCGACCTGTAACGAGCCACCAGAAATTATTTGTTTGGACGAAGTTCCGCGTATTTACCATGACATGCGCCAAGTGTTTAGTAAAGACCGTGCCCAGTCATTGCCGCCTCACCGGCCGTACGACTGCGCCATCGACCTGATAGAGAACGCCCCACTCCCGAATTCCCGTTTATATCAGGTCTCTCTGCCGGAACAAGAGGCGCTGAGAGAATATATAGATAGCTCACTCTCGGCTGGCCTCATTCGGCCGTCTAAATCCCCACTGGGGGCCGGATTCTTCTTTATCGAGAAGAAAGACAAGACGTTACGCCCGTGTGTCGATTATCGGGGCCTGAACGAAATCACCATCAAGAACAAATACCCACTTCCGTTATTAGATTCAGCGTTCGCCCCCCTCCAATCCGCCACTATTTTCTCCAAACTCGATTTACGAAGCGCTTAGTTCAAGTCCCGGCTGGTTGTCCGGCCGGGAGACTGTTTGTACCCCCACCTCTGCGCGCAGAGGTGTTACAGTGGGGGCACACTTCTAAGGTGGCATGCCATCCAGGGGTGAACCGGACCTTGGACCTCGTGTCGCAGCGGTTTTGGTGGCCGGAGCTACGCAAGGATACCCAGGACTATATCAAGGCCTGTTCCACCTGCGCATGCAGTAAGGCGTCCCACCAACCGCCGGCTGTTTGCTGCAACCGCTGGCTACTCCTTCTCGACCATGGTCCCACATTTCCCTGGATTTTGTCACCGGCCTGCCTCCTTCCCAGGGAAAATCAGTCATACTCACCATAGTTGACCGCTTCTCTAAATCTGCCCATTTTGTTGCGTTGTCCAAACTGCCCTCTGCCCAGGAAACCGGCGACCTCCTAGTGAGACACGTCTTCCGTCTTCATGGAATTCCGGTGGACATTGTGTCGGACCGGGGCCCTCAATTCATCTCCAGGGTATGGAAACGTTTCTGCCAGGCCATGGGGGCCACGGCGAGTCTGTCTTCCGGATACCACCCACAGTCCAATGACCAAACGGAGCGCATGAACCAGGATTTGGAGGCAGCTCTGCGCTGCGTTTGCCTCCATCGCCCCTCCTCGTGGTCGGCCCACCTGCCTTGGGTGGAATACACCCACAACACCCTCGTCACATCAGCTACCGGTCGGTCTCCTTTCATGGCGGCATATGGTTACCAACCTCCTCTGTTTCCTTCTCAGGAGGGTCAGGTGGAACTCCCTTCCATACAGCTGCATCTACGTCGGGCCCATCGCGTATGGAAGGAGACCAGAGCAGCACTGTCACGCACGGCTCAGCGGAACCGGCAGATCGCTGACCGTCGCCGACGCCCAGCACCCAGCTATCAGGTGGGACAGAAGGTGTGGCTGGCGACTAAGGATCTGCGACTCGCCGGTACATCTCGCAAGTTGGGGCTTCGCTTCACTGGACCGTTCGAGGTGGAATCGGTCCTCAGCTCCGTCTCCGTCAAGCTCCGACTGCCGCCCACCATGAAGGTCCACCCCGTGTTCCATGTTTCCCTGTTGAAGCCGGTGGCCACCAGTCCCCTGGCTCCTCCGCTCACGTCGCCGCCTCCTCCACAAATCGTCGACGGTGAACCAGTGTACACCGTGCGTGAAATCTTGGACTCTCGGCGCAGGGGTAGGGGTTTTCAGTATTTGGTTGACTGGGAAGGCTACGGCCCAGAGGATCGGCAGTGGGTCCCCGGCTCCTGGATCTTAGACCCGTCCCTGCTTCGGGCTTTCCATGCAGCGCACCCGTCAAAGCCGGGTGGTCCGCCAGGAGGCGTCCGTTGAGGGGGGGGGTACTGTCACATTTCGGTTTTTCGGTCTGGCCAGCAGGTGGCAGGAGCGGTCTCCCTAGCACACCTGCTGGCAATCATTAATCAATAGAGACACTATTTAAGGACTCCTACGTTCTACACCGGTTGTGGGACAAAGTGTTATATTGTTTTTCGTTCGTAGTTTGTGGGCTTTACTTTCCTTTTCTTGCTCTTTTGTGCAAGCACCTTTTGTAAGTCGTTTTTGATTTACCTCCTGGTCCTCATTGTGGACCAGCGCTTTATGTTCTCGCTTATTTTCGCTTCGATTTGGACATTAAATTGTCTTTACATCGGAGACCTTGTTTTTGTCTACGTTTTTTGGATCCCCCTCCCTAACTCGGTTTACCCGAGTTCGTAACACCAAACCGATGCCTTACCTACTGAGCTATCGAGCCGCTTGATTTGGTGTTCGATTCTCCTTCGACTCTGTCCAAGTGGAATGTTTTTCTATTCAACAAATAATAAAGCGGGGAGGGCAAAGTTTGAGGGCGGGGAGGGCAACGTTTGAGGGTTTGCTTCGTCGCGTTGGACAAAACGTTCCTGAAAATTCCATCGGCGACAAAAGCGGCCGTTGCCTTCCTGCGGCGCTTTCGCGACAGCCGCAGCTGTAACGCCGCGCTTGGCCTTTTACCTTCTCAGTCGGCTTCCAATCACAAAGTAACACGACGCAACACGTAGCGTAAAAAACGGAGCGTCGTGCGATCTTAGCCCTCTTAGCTAATGAACCCTTTGTCGCTTGAAGCCGTTCTGGATGAAAGGAGAGGTCCTTTCGCAGCGGATCGGAGCCGTCGTGCTCAAAAGGTGCACGCGTGCGCTGCGAGCGACGTTTCAAAGTCAAGAAGAATTGGTAGCGTCCGTTGACAAAAGATTTCTTCATTTTTCCTGTGCCGTGTCGATCCGTTTCCATTCCAAGCGGCGACTTTGCCTTCTAGTGGTGGGAATTCCGGCTCTTTTTAGAGAGCCGCTTCTTTTGGCTGGGCTCACTAAAAAGAGCTCCCAAATGGCTCCTCAGTTTTTTTGTTTTTAATTACTCGTGTAAAAATCAGTGAAATCAGTGGAAAAAAAAAATAAATATATATATATATATATATATATTAATATATATATATTAGCGGCTGGATAGCTCAGTTGGTAAGGCATCGGTTTGGCATACGGGAGACGGTGGTTCGAGTCCCGCTTGGGGCAAAAATGAGCACATAACACCATCCAGTGTGCAGTATGCTGGCAATCATTAATCAATAGAGACACTATTTAAGGACTCCTACGTTCTACACCGGTTGTGGGAGTATTGTTTATGGCATTGCTTACCTCATTGCTCATTGACTAGTGGCTTTTGACCTCGTCGTGTTTTCGCGTGTAGTCTCGGTACCAAGTTTGTGTGTAAGTACCATTTTGTTTTGATGATCTGGCTTTTCATGCGTGTACAAAGTGTTACATTGTTTTTCGTTCATAGTTTGTGGGCTTTACTTTCCTTTTCTTGCTCTTTTGTGCAAGCACCTTTTGTTAGTTGTTTTTGATTTACCTCCTGGTCCTCATTGTGGACCAGCGCTTTATGTTCTCGCTTATCCTTGGGCAAGATCCTTCACGCTAATGCCTACCTCATACAATGATGAGAGACAATAAAACGAATGACATGCCGGCTCAGACGTCGCCCGGCCAAACAAGGTCTGCGTCAGGTGCTGGGGAACCAGAGCACCTTGATGAAAAATGGGCTACTGGAACAAAGCGGAGATGGGCGAGAGGCGATAACATGGCTCTGTTGGAATGCTACTACTCAAGCAACCCTAGTCAGAGGGGTTACATGCAGAGAATGTGGGCTAAATGGTTACTTCGAAACCCACAGTCACGGTTGACCACGAGACAACGAGTAACTCAGTGTTCCAACATCCACAAACGGCAACTGCTGTCACAACTTGAGATTGATGAGGTACAACGCAGGTTCCATGGCGAAGTCCCCAGGCTGCCAGATCAGAGGAGGAGGTCATACAAGAGATTGGGAGGCAAGCCACAATGAATGCAGATGATGAGATTGGGTGGCCAGCCCCAATGAATGAAATGCTGAGCGAGGCAGCAACTGACCTGAAAGCTAAGATCATGGCGAGAATGAAAGCTGGGCAACCTAGAAACCGATTACAACGGCTATGTGAAGTACCATCTGAAAATCTCAAAGTGTGAATGCAGCACTGAGGATCACAGAAACCAATGAGCTGATATACGCTTCAGCATCAGTGATCCTGGAGACTCTGGGCTATAAGAGCAACCATGGAAGCCATGAGATACGTTACCCACCATGGAAAAGACGGTTGGAGGCTAAGATCAAGGCGGCCCGGAAAGATGTGAGTCAATTGACGGAGGCCCAGAGAGGTGTGATGAAAAGGCCGATACCCGAGAGGTACATCCAGATGACCATACCTGAAGCACTCGAAACTGCCAAACAAAGGCTCCAAGCCTTGTCCAGTCGCCTAAAGCGGTACACGAAAGAGAATGAGGCCAGGCGAATAAACAGGCTGTTCACAACACAACCTGCGAAAGTGTACGCTCAGTGGCAGGGTCCTAACAACAGAGCTGACCCACCAAGACTGGAAACTGAAAGGTACTGGAAAGGCATATGGGAGAAGGAGGTTGCACATAACAGCAGTGCACAATGGCTGGTGACCCTGAGAGAGGAGCACAGCAACCTCCCTGAACAGAACCCAGTTACCATAACAGTGGCAGACATACAGGAAAGAGTCTCAGATATGAAGAACTGGACAGCACCAGGCCCGGACATGGTCCACACCTACTGGCTAAAGAAACTCACAGCACTCCATGAGCGCCTAGTAGTACAAATGAACCAGCTGCTGAGGGATGGGACTCACCCAGAATGGCTAACTGAAGGGCGAACAATCGTGATCATGAAGGATCCCTCGAAGGGTTCAGTTCCATCCAACTATCGGCCAATAACCTGTCTCTCCACTACATGGAAGCTCATGTCAGGCATCATTGCGGCTAAGATAAGTGGACACATGGATCAATACATGAGCGAAGCACAGAAGGGCATTGGTAGAGATACCAGAGGAGTCAAACATCAACTCCTGGTTGACAGAACAGTCGCACAAGACTGCAGGTCCCGACGTACCAACCTGTGCACAGCTTGGATTGATTACAAGATTACAAACATGATTACAAGCCTATGACTCAATGCCACATACATGGATCACTGAATGCTTGGAGTTGTATAAGGTGAACAGGACCCTAAGAGCCTTTGTTGCGAACTCGATGAGGATGTGGAAAACCACACTTGAAGCCAATGGCAAGCCACTTACCCAAGTGTCCATCAAATGTGGCATATACCAAGGTGGTGCACTCTCCCCACTGCTGTTCTGCATAGGACTGAACCCCCTAAGCCAAGTAATCACCAAGACAGGCTATGGATACCGCCTCAGAAATGGAGCTACAATCAGTCACCTCCTCTACATGGATGACATAAAGCTGTATGCTAAGAGCGAAAGGGACATAGATTCCCTGATCCACACAACCAGGATCTACAGCAGCGACATCGGGATGTCATTCGGGCTTGAGAAATGTAGTCGGATGGTGACTCAGAGAGGAAATGTAGTACGCACTGAAGGGGTCTCACTCCCAGAAGGAACAAAAGCAGACATTGAGGACAGCTACAAGTACCTCGGTATACCACAAGCCAATGGCAACCTCGAACTGGCAACAAGGAAAGCGGCTACGGCCAAATACCTCCAGCGAGTGAGGCAAGTCCTAAGAAGCCAGCTCAATGGCAAGAATAAGACCCGGGCAATAAACAGCTATGCCCTGCCAGTGATCAGATACCCTGCAGGAATAATAAGGTGGCCAAAGGAAGAGATTCAGACCACGGACGTTAAGACCCGAAAGCTCCTAACCATGCATGGAGGGTTCCATCCCAAATCCAGCACCCTGAGACTGTACGCAAGCCATAAGGAAGGAGGCCGGGGACTAGTGAGTGTGAGAGCCACTGTCCAGGATGAAACATCCAAGCTCCATGAATACATCAAGGAGAAGGCTCCAACGAATGACGTACTCAAAGAATGTCTCAGACAATGGGGAAGAGAAGATGAGGGGCTGGAAGAGGGACCATCATGGGAGGACAAGCCCCTACACGGGATGTACCACCGGACCATAACTGAAGTGGCTGATCTCAAGAAGTCCTATCAGTGGCTAGAGAGGGCTGGCCTGAAGGACAGTACAGAGGCACTCATCCTGGCTGCTCAGGAGCAGGTCTTGAGCACCAGAGCCATCGAGGCCCAGATATACCACACCAGACAAGACCCAAGGTGTAGGTTGTGCAAAGAGGCACCTGAGACGATCCAACACATAACTGCAGGGTGTAAGATGCTGGCAGGGAAAGCCTACATGGAACGCCATAACCAGGTGGCTGGCATAGTCTACCGAAACATCTGTGCGGAGTATGGACTGGAAACCCCAAGGTCAAAATGGGAAACACCTCTGAAGGTGGTGGAGAATGACAGAGCGAAGATCCTGTGGGGCTTCCAGATCCAGACCGACAAGATGGTAATGGCGAACCAACCAGATATCGTGATCATAGATAAAGGGCAGAGGAAAGCCGTTGTAGTGGATGTAGCGGTCCCAAGTGATGGAAACATCAGGAAGAAGGAACATGAGAAACTCGAGAAATACCAAGGGCTCAGAGAGGAGCTGGAGAGAGCCTGGAAGGTAAAGGTGACAGTCGTGCCTGTGGTGGTCGGAGCACTCGGGGCAGTGACCCCCAAACTAGATGAGTGGTTGCAACAGATCGGACAACATCGGACATCTCAGTCCAGAAATGTGCAGTGCTGGGAACAGCAAGGATACTGCGCAGAACCCTCAAGCTTCCTGGCCTCTGGTGAGATGGTGAGGTGTGAGATGAGGATGTTTTTATATATATATATATATATATATATATATATATATATATATATATATATATATATATATATATATATATATGTATATATATATATATGGTGGTAATCGGTTAGTTTAATCAGTTTTAGTAGTTCACAAATGTTTTCCCGTCAGGCCCACGATCTAAGGTGTGCTTTTAGTTTTTTAGTTTTAATGACTTTGACGCTTTGTACGTACAGCATTTAGAAGCTTCTAAATGTCATTGCTGAATACACTATATCCCCCTTCCTCAACTGGCGGACCGCGATCCACGACCGGACCGCCGACCTCCTCAGTCCGGACCGCCGACCTCCTCTGTCCGGGCCTCCTCTGTCCGGACCCTCGGTAAATTGTATAAAATAATAATTTATAAAGTGATTTTATAGTAAAGTAAAAGTTTTATAGTAAAGTTATACATTTTATATTTGTGGACTATAATCTGCGCATTACCGCGATCGGTTGTTAAAATTATCCGTTGTATTCTTTGCGTGCACTAACAGATGTAATGCAGAGGACCGCGCAGCGCGACTTTGTGTGTATAATGTTTGACTCACTGGAGACCCTGGCAGAGCAGGGCATGTCGGCGATAACGATGCGCTGATTGGCTCCTCTGAACTGAAGGTGTGTCCATACATAAGCGTCAGCATATACGAGGCGCTGATTGGCTCCTCTGAATTTAAGGTGTGCCCATACATAAGCCTCAGCACGCGTCTATCCCAATAAACACGCATTCAAAATAGTTCATTGTGGCCGAAAACAGACGCATGCGCAACGCCACCGTGCGCTCACAACTTCAGTCCAGGAGAGCCGCACACACAATTAAGACGAAGGTTTCGATTGTGTGCAGTTTTGCTCCCATCTACCAGGGGGTCTTTGAGAGCTGTTTAACAGCAGAACAGGTAAATAAACGTCACAATGGCGTCCTCTAAAATTGCTTCAAAGAGAAAGGTGGACAGTGAAAATCGGCGTTTCAATGAAGAATGGACTGACAACTATGCTTTCATTCTACCTCTGTCGAGCACCAAGCCACTATGTCTAATATGCCTAAAGACGGTAGCTCTGGTCAAGAGTCAAAATATTAAACGCCACTATGTGACAGAGCACAGCTCTTTTGAACGGGATTTCCCTCCTAATTCATAGCTAAGAACAAACGAAATAAAGAAACTGAAAAGGTCATATCAAGACTCAAGCAGGAAGATTGTGACATGTATGACACACCAACAAAAAGCAACAGAGTGCTCACTGAAAGTGGCCTGGGTTTTGGGTAAGCACAAGAAACCATTCTTTGATGCAGAAATTATAAAAGAATGCATGACTGAAGTTATGGGCACAATGTTTGAAGGCAAAGAAAAGTAGCAAATGACAGCCAAAATAAAGCAAATTCCACTGTAGATTCCACATCGACCAGACGAACTGAAGTCCTTGCTGCTGATTTGTCTGGCCAGCTTTGTGATGCAATACAAAATGCAAATTGGGATTGATTTCTTTTGTTAAAGGAAATGGATATTTTGATGTATCTTCTTAGCAGGCACAACTTAACAAAATAAAAGAGTTCCTGTGCCTCAACAAAATACCTCTCATTATTTGCTGTGTACTGGCAGAGTGAATAATTGTTATTTTATATATGCCCATACTAAATGGGCATATAGCCCTGCTCCTTATGACCGCCATGCATGGGACCGGACCTTGGTCTTAATAAAAAAAAAAAGTGGACCTCCAGCATTTCTAGTTGAGGACCACTGCACTATATGTTGCAATAATTTTGTTTCTCTTTGTTAAGTAGCCTCAAAAATGTCAAAAAGAAAATCTTCCTACCCCCTTTTATTTTGCCTGAGCTACGCTGACATCCATTTGTGCGCTACTTGGCACCTGCCTTTCAGTCACAGTATTGAAAAGTGAAAAACGAGGCTTTGCAAGCCATTGCAATTCATAATTGATAAATCATCATTTGCATATACTTTACTCCTCCCAGAATACGCGAAATGAGCTGCCAGGAAATTTTGTGCGTTTGGTTTTTCCACATTGAAAATCTGAGCAAATAAGTTTCGTATTCAGTCATGTATTAGGCATTGGAGTAATTCCTTGCAATTCACATGAACTTGAAAATGTTGCAGTTTGATGAAAATTCTAAAAGTGAGTGTGCAATGTGTATTTTCCCACATATGTACAAACACTTAAGGGAGGGATATTTGCATATCCAACATGACTATTTTGATTTTAGTTAACTATCCTTGATTCTTTCCTCAGTGGAAATGCTCCGATCACATAATTTGTTCACAAATGGATTCTCGAGACAAGTATGCAAGGCAGAGGTATCAGAGTGAGGTGCTGCATTTTGCTCAAGGATCTCTTAAGGGTGCTCAGGAAGCAGACTAAGGATCATCCCGCAGGTCCACAGTTGGATTCTACTTAACATTTGACGATAAGGTCCCAAATGAATTGTAATTTGAGCCAGTCAATTGCAGTGGAAATGTCTGAGGTTGAACACCTCCATGAATCCGTTTAAAAACACTGCTTGACCTCCTATTTGTCTGAGTTGTGAAAAAAAATGTACATGGAAAATAAAAAAAGATTGTCTTCTTGGGTCAAATTTTTGCTTGAGATTCTGAACAATCATACTAATGTCAAAATTAATTCATCAGTGTTATAGAGCCCAAAACATGAATGCTTTTCCACTTGTTTAATGGATCGTGCGATACCTGTACACCAATGTTGTCTGCTGTGGTATGCAAGAGAGAAATGGACCAGTTCCTTGGTGATTCTTGACCTACAAAAGCCTGTCTAATCTAGATACTTGAATGAATTGGTCTTGTAAATACTTGACATTAATCTGTTTAAATCCTTCCACATTGGATTAACGTGGCGTTTCCTTTTCAAATGACTTTCAATTGAAGCTGGCCAGCTGCCAGACACAAGAACACTTAAAACACATCCCTTTGGGATAATTTAGTCATGTAACATGACAACGATAAGCATTTTATTTGTTATGAGAGAATTACGAATGACAGTACAATACTTTTATTGCACTTTCTCTCACATTTGTATGCACTGGAAAGACAGCAGACTGTAAATTGATTGAATTAGGCTACTGGTCTAGCCTCTCCTTAGAACCAGCTCGTGGGAAAACTCACACCTTCTGTGTTGCCATTCTGCCATGCAAATGTGGAGTAATTCCGGTGCAAAAAACTCACTTTCATCCATTTTATTGAGCGCAACTACCATCCCTGAGAATAAACAAACAAAGCTAGCTTTTTCATTTGCTTAGGGAGCAATTTAACCCCTACCACGACCCCCCTGTGGAGGCCGTAGAATAGCAGGGGTGAACAGGGAACGTGACCCTGCGTCACTAAGCAGCTTCAAATGCCACAAGCTAACACAGAGGTGCTCCAATCAAAAAGCACTTACAACCTCTAACAACTTTCTTGCATGAGCTCTGAAACAGTCAGCATGATGATGATTTTCCCAGGGCGCAAACAACTTTTGTTGACAGTCTGTCATGCAGACCAGGAGTGGGGTGGTCATTGAGGTTTTCTTTGAAAATCTCCTGTAGCAATATTTTAGAAGATAGGATTAATTTAATTCCATTTTGCCGTCTTTTTAGCACACACATTTTCCGGGAATTGAAATATTTTGCCTTTGCAAGTGAGAACTGGAAGAGAATTCTCCCTGTTAGCAGGCGGAGATATACTTCCCTCTTCATGTATGATGAACAGGGAGGGAGCGAAAGGGTTTTGTTTTTTTTCAACCGTACAACTGTATGTGGATTAGGTACTTACACAATGTTGATAACTACAGTACTTGTTACCACTGCCCCCAAGTGGTAAAAAAAAAAGATAATTTTGCAAAGCATTTTGATTTTGTGGATTGATTACTTTGATATAAATTTTTTCCAATTTCACATTGTTTTTTCCAACAGCCATTTTGTAAATTAATGAAATGTAATGTCTTAAATTCAGAAGACTGCACAATTTCTGACAATAAAACAAAGTGTTAACATCACAGTGTTGAGAGCTTTTCATGTGTCAACTATCCTGATGAAATATTGATTATATCTTCCAAGACTTAAATTCCAGCACAGCTTTCTGGCGTGTTACTGTTTGTGATAAATTTGGGCCAAATTCCTTGTTCTTAGCAAGAATGAGTTAGTCTGTCAATTATCCATCTTCTTGAGTGATGTTATTAACAGACAGAAAATGCAATATAAAAGCATTATGCAGCGTGTTATACCGGAGACAAATTCCTTGTGTGTTCTACATACTTGGCCAATAAAGATGATTCTGATTCTGATTCTGATTATTGTCAATACACTGATTGCTAAGTATTTTTAAATCAATTTTTCAGTGAGCATAAGAATAAGTTTCTTTTTTATTTTTTGGAATCATTTTTTTATTTTGTATGTGTGCATGTTGGCCAGTTTTGCATTTCGCCCAGATTTGCAGGCCAAGCAGTCATGTGCTAGTGTATTCTAAAGAAAATATTAAAGGAAAAAGCAGGGTTGTTACCAAACTGTTCAGATGTACTCATTCTGATAGATGTGGAGATTTGACTCTCCGGGATGTGTTCAGAGGTGCATTGTACAAACGCACAGGAAAGTTCTATATTGAAAATGACAGGCCGGCTCATTATATACGCCGGGGTAACAAAAGCCACCAGTTCGACCAGCCTGGATAATTGAAACGCAAACAACTGATCAAAGTTGAGATCCATCTCAACAGTTTCATTGTTTATGTATGGGCCCCATGTGAGACCTGTTGACTTTTCCAATTGGAGCTGTAAACTTTTGTTTGTCCATGCATTTCTAAGACTGATTGTCAGTCTGATCTGAACAATTACTGGCTAAATGTGTTTGCCAGCTCAGAAACAACTCCCCCTCTCTTTGCTCTAAAAAGATCAAAGACATAAACCAAACCCCCGACCCCCAAAGGTCCCGCTTCTCTGCCAGTAGCCCCCTTCACAGTCCTTTAATTTCCTTTTAGCCATGACAGTTCAGCTGGAAAGCCAACTAGAAATGATTTTTTTTTTCAGTAGCGCAGCATTTGGGAAACAGCCTTTTTGAGCGCAAAGCGTTCAACATTTCCCTTTCAAAAAAAAAGACAAATGATCTGCATATTTCAATTATGTCTAGTTGTGTTTAGCTGATCAAAGACCTGCCAGGATGTCAATTGTAAAAGGGGGTCGAAGGACCCTCATGATGTGAATGAGCACAAATTGATGCTACTGATGCTAAACGGTTAGGTGCCTCACAAAATGTCAGAAGGTCAATCAACTTTTGGTAGTCATTTGACCGTGACACAACCTTTGCAGTTCAGTGGCCTTAACAGCCCTGATGGCTGCACTTGGCTGGTTTCTAATTTAATTCAACTTTACAATGTCTATAACATGTACTTAACAGGGTTAGATTTATGCATACAGTACATGTCCCCGTGAAAACACTTTGATCATGGCATATGTAGTGAAAATAGAACTGGAATTAGTTTTTCAAACATTTAAAAGCTCCTCCAACTTTTGTTTTCAACTGCAGTTTGCAATACTTTTAAAATATTCTAGCAATTGGAATCCGTGATGCTGCTGAGTGAAAATTATTTGAATGTGCATTCAGAATTGTTCCGTTTAACAGAAACACCTTTGTGATGCAGTTGTTTTTTACTCCCCGGTGTTATTTTCGACACTTATGTAAACAAACATTTGAAAAACGTCCCCCGCCCCCCAAAAAATAAAACAACACTAATACATTTATACTTTCAACCACTTTGTGAAAAATGTTAATTGTTGCATATTCATTTGACAGTGTAACAGCCAAGAATGAATATGTGAATATAATTTGATAATGATGCTCAGAAAAGTTTACCAGAGGAAATAAATTAGCACTAGTGTGAATGTAAGCATGTGAACTAGTTACAGTACATCACGTGACTTACAATTATCTCCAAAAGTATTTGGACAAAGGCAGTTTTTATGAGACTACATCAATACACCTTCAAATTTGTTATCTATACATGTGTAAAGAGGAGTGTGTTTTCGTTTCATTTTTATTTTGGGATACTTTACTGTATAATCAATAACCTACAAGTGAGTGAACATGATAACAGTAACAATTTATAGAGAACAATGAGTAGGACGAGTTACATTTTGCTACTTCTTCGTCACCCCTTTTAAAAATGTAAACTGTACTGAAATAAGACATAGACAAAAATGATCTTTTTCTTTCTGTCAGCTTTGTATTTTCTATATCTTTTTACATTTCTATGTTCAATCAATCAATCTGATCTGGTCATTTTTAGCCCATACAATGATGGCCTGCAGCAGCTTCTAAAAATATTCACTAGTACGGTGATGATTTTTATACAAAACATATCTGGGCCATATTATTTCAGGTACGTAGTTGACGTGGTGCGGCAACAAGGTGCGCCAAAATAATTGTTGACAGGGGGCGGGGGGCATGATGTCCAGGACCGACCTGTAAATACACCGGCCGTTCGGGAAAAAATTCCCAATGGCCACCCACCCCTGCGTCTGTTGTGTACTGCCCGAAGACAGCTGGGGAGGCTACAGCGTACCCCACGAAAATGGATGGATGGATGGACAATAATAAGAAGAAGATGTAATATTTATAAAATACGTGTTGGGTTCAGCAAATGGTGGATTTTTTTTCTTGATAAGTAAAAGCTATAAGTTGCAACGCACAGTAAAATCCGTATTTGGCAAGCTTTTATAGGCCACATTTAACAAAACAACAAAAAGAAATATCTCAAAAACCTCATGTTTTAACATAAGGATGTTTTTGAAATTAGTGTAAAAAATACATTTAGGGAGACACTGTTGAAAATGGTTAAAATTTGCTGTTGGGCAATCTTATTGGCCCAAAGCAAAGGAAAGAAAATCATACGTGGTTCTCTTGTCATCAGAGGGATGCAGGTGGCGAGTGTGTAAATCTTCACACGCCTCGGTGCTTTCATGTCAGGTCCATCAATTTGACATAAAACACAAGGAGGAGACAAGAGATTCAATTCTAGTGGTGGTGGTGGGGGGGGGGGGGGGGGGGGGTGGATGAGCACGTCACCCCAGGATCTCCCCGCTCGCCCTCTCATTTATTGGGAATCTAATACATGGTGGTGTCCAACCTAAAGGATGAGGACAGTTGAAGGCACACTGAACTTGTTTGACTATGTGTGTGTATGTGAGTGAAAATTACGTACATGTGTGCAATCATTACAAAAACACCAAGTTGCAGCTGATGTTGACAGTTCCATCCACGTCCAACCTTGCTCCTGTTTAGTCTTAATACTTATATCTTTCCAACCACTTTCTCAGAAAGGTGGTTGCGTCCCTAAAGTACCACACGCACTAAGCATTCTTGATTATAAATGTGAGTATATAATCATCAAACGTATTATATCTGTATTAAAATCATAAGCATTCTTCAGTGCAGGCATAATCAATTCATCATTAAAGGCATAAGCTTCTTTGCGAGCATAAACAATCTATTATTAATAATAAGCAAATGTATGACCACTAAAAACAATCAATCAAACACTTAATTCAGTACACCCTAAACTGGAAAACATGGACAAACAGGGACCATTTAGAGCAGGAGTCCCCAAACTATGGCCCGCGGGCACATTTGACCCGGCCCTCTAACCGTCCTGTTGTCATCGGGTCAAAATGACCCGTCACTGTGTTAAAAACACCCCCCAAAAAAACCTAAATGATAATTTTTTAAACTTGAAATTTTATGACTTTTCCTAGACTTGTCCCCAACTGCAGGAAAATTGAAATGTTTTTATTCACATTTCCATGGAAGCAATAAGAAAAACTACAAAGGTCATCTTCGGGGCAAAATGACCCATGACGCAAATAGCGTTGAAATCAAGGTCACAAAGTTATTTACACACAATAGAATGTTTCAGTGTTTTAGTTGTGTCTCAGATCAATTAGTAGAACATGTGAACAAGACAGTAGCAGACATAAACAAGACAATATAGGTGGCGTTCTCGTAGATGGCAGAACTCTTTTTTTGTGGGTTTCAAGGGGGTATAAAGAGAGAGAGAGTTGTTTGGTTATTATTTATTTCCTGTTTTTTCTGTGAAGAACTCAGAGAGGGTTATTTAGTTATTATTTATTTCATTAATAGTGTTATTATTTGTTTCCTGACTTTTTTCTGTAAAGAACCTGGAAAGGGTTATTTGGTTATGTGTGGCTTTCTGGGAAACAATACATTTTTCACGCTCCCCTACGATCGTTGATGTTACAAACTGACACCGGCCCCCCATCAGAGAAGGGAAAAGTTATGTGGCCCTCACAGGAAAAAGTTTGGGAACCCCTGATTTAGAGTGTTAAATTAACATTGGGTGGGAGGAAGAAACCCAAACAATACTCCGAGAATTTGTGTGTGTGTGGGTGGGTGTGCCAATGTCAGTTGTATTTTCCCTTGGAGAATCAGTCAACAATATGTATATCTAGTCACTGTTTGTGTAATGACAACACTCGATTGATTTGAGTGAGGGCAGCGTAGAATCGGTTTCCACTAAAACGGGTGTGTGCGTGAATGGTTGTTTGTCTCTATATATGCCCTGCGACAGACTGGCAACCAGTTCAAGGTGGCGCGCCTTCATCCGGGACAGGCTCCAGTAACTCCGCGTTACCCTGTTCAGGATAAGCGGTGTTGAAAATGGATGGATGATGGATATCTTCGGCGAAGTGTATTTGCCGGAGAGAAGGACTTGCATTTACGTCATCACGTACGTGCGTCAAGCGTCGTCGTCATCACAACGTCTCGGGGACTTTACAGGAAGTGCTTGGACTACCGCTGTCCTCTTCTGCGTTGATCAACGACTGGTCGTATTGTGCTATTTTAACTTGCTTTTTAAAACGACTAGTTCTGTTCCACCGCACAGTTCTCTGTACTCCGTCGTGTGTACGGAGAGCACAGCAGAGTGCTTTCAAAGCTCCTAGCATGTTGCTGTTTCAGCTCCCAGAGGATGTTTTGTATCACATATTGTCTTATTTGGACTGTAAAACACTGAGTCGTCTCTCTCAGGTTTCTAAAGTGATTTTCCACATTGTTAGCCGCGATGTGGTGTGGAAGAATATTGCCAAAGGGTTGCTAAACACTGGAATAACTCGATATTGGACAGACATGTAAGATAAGTCACGCAAGTGTTGTGTGTATTTTGACTTAGCATTAAGCACAAGCATGCTACCCTTGATGGAGTGGTGGATTGGATGAATGGGTTCTGTCACACCGTATGTAAGATATGGTACGAGCTCGCAGTAATAAACACCTATACATTTATCTATTTGTAAAATTAAGAAAAGTTCACACTGAAATGTGTTTAGGTCAAAGTAAATCACAATTCTTAATTATAGACATTACGTTACCCGTTTTCTTTAACTCAGCATAATGGAAAAAAACAATCGCAACTACTACTGCTGCACACAGGGGTGGTTAAAGTTAAGTTACAATTTGTGTCAGAAAAGTTTAATGACTGGGGTAACAAAAGATATATTTCAATTCCGAACTACTGTACAACTTTTCCCTGTCAAAGTAATACCCCTGGACTGTAATGCACTTTCCCAGCCTTCTCTGCATTGCCTTAATGGACTCCCGGGAACTTGGTACTCTGCACCTCTGTTGTCCCAGAACCCCCTTGAGCATAGTAAAGAGTGGGTGGTAATCACAGCAAGACAGGTCTGGTTAGGAGGAAGGTTGCTCCAGCATGGCACATTCTTCCCAGCTCAGAACTGTTAGAAGCTAAGGGCATTAAGGCAACAATGAGTTGTCCTGCCGCGACTCAAGCCTCTTCTCACTCCTTGAACGAAGTACAGTCGTATCACTTGGTTGATCATCTGGCCCACTGTGAAGAGGACAAGTCATAATTTGTATTTGGGCTTTTGAATAAATATTTTGTAGCACAAGTCTTGAAACTATTATGACACACTGATCTATTATTATTATCTATAACTATTATCACACAATGATCAAAACCACTGTCCAACCCTAACCCGGTGGTTCTTAATACTTTTTCACAGCGCAGTACATATGCTGCCTTTGAGAAGTAATCCGACGGCTTGCGCTGGCTTATATGGAGTACTTGATCGGTTGCTAGCTCAGCTAGCGCTTGCTAGTGATGGATCCGTCTCTAAACGCAGTCAGCAGACTGCTTCGTGTCTGCAGTGGTGGTGTCAAACACATTTTTGTCATGGGTTACAGTGATCCCTCGCTATTTCGCGGTTCGTTTATCGTGGCTTGAGTGCATCGCTTATTTTTTCCAACATGTTCATTAAAAAAAAAATCATATACATGCAGTACAGTACTGTATATGTTGCTCTATGTGACTCGCTGTTGTCTCACGGACCGTTTGCGGACTTTATTTATTTTTTTAATATGTTAGTTGGTCGCTACTTTGCGGATTTTAGTTTATCCCAGGTGGTTTTGGTCCCCATTAACCGCGTTAAACAAGGGATTACTGTACATTGTAGTGACTGTTTCCCTCGGAGGGCCGTTATGACTATGAAGAAGTCAAGAATAAAGGTTTATTCAACTATTGGTAAAGTTAATGGTAATGAGTGTTTGGTAACAAGGAAATACTTACAATATCTCTCTTAATTATTCCATATGAGGTAGATAAAGATAAAGAGAAATTGTCACTTCCTTCACTGCTGGCATGATGACACTTGGCTAAACAAAACAAAATATAGCGATAAGAATAATGAATAATAAAAGAACATAATATTGTGACTCATAATAAAAGATGATCAATAATATAATTAAAAATAAAACAATGTAATTTGTAGTAAAAGATAATACAAATATTTGTCTTACACTATTGTGGGCTATAGGTATTAGGGCCTGAGTGTGTTTATGTGGCCAATAAAAGTGTGTACACCACAAAAGTTATGACACTTTCACTTAACTAGCCATATTAAGCCAAGTGTGGTTATTCATCTCGCAACATTTATGCAGCACTTCTGGTTTGTCCTCTTATTGTAACACTGGATTGGTGCCCTTTCGGTACTTGACTTCACGACATACCAAAAATTAATTGATCACCACACGCTCATGTGGGTACATTGAAAACCTTGTACAAAATTCTGAACTAAACATTTAGGTGGAACACATAATGGCTAGCTCTAACAATGTGCTAACAGACACGTAAATAAGAATGACACAAGTTGCCGGTCATCAACACACACTGATGAACGATTTTACAACACCGTGCGCACGCTAGCCCCAGACTCCCTACTGTGCCGCACACGCCGTCTCCAGTCCTCGAACCACAAATTACACCGCGCATGCTGAAATCACGTGAACTCGCTTCTCACACAAATTTACACATACAAAGTATGCAAATACCGTATTTTCACGACTATTCGACGCATCGTACTAATGGCCGCAGTCTCAGTAATGCGTGACATTTCTTTATTTTACACATACACAGGACGCATCGTACGAATGGCCGCAGTTTTACAGTGGTAAAACATACGCCAGCTTAAACATACGGCATGCATGCGCGCACTCTAACACGTTAGCTTGAAGCATACGGTAGCATGCCAAGACATACAGATAAGATAAAAACACGTTTTTAAAAAGGCAACGAAAGCAGAACTGAGTTCGGGTGTATTTTATTTAGCCATCGTACAATGTTCTCACGTTTTTCGATCAATCATCACCCAGAAATCCATCAAAGTCCTCATCCTCTGTATCAGAAGCAGAGGACTGCACATCTCAGTTGTCATTGAATGCATCACATGCTAGTGTGAGTTGCTACGCATTGCCGAGCGGAAAGAAGGAGTAGCAACAGCAAAGTCAACATTTCTCTCGTGTGAAGCTTTCCCACATTTGAAAGTAAAGAACAGAGCGAAACATGGTGGCAGCGCGTGTGTGTGTAGAAAGAATTGAACAATTGTGCAAGTACCGTAATCCATCAAAAACGCCGCGTTCCCTCTCGTTGTTGCGTATTGTGGCGTAACTCGCCAAGCGCTGCCTCTCACTCTTTGTAAAGTTGTGTTTGCCACCGATCATCCATTGTTCCCATGCCGTTCGCAACTTTACTTTGAACGCCCGGTTGATGCCAATGTCCAGCGGTTGGAGTTCTTTAGTCAAGCCTCCGGGAATAACGGCAAGCTCAGAGTTCATTTGCTTGACTTGTTTTTTCACCGCTGCTGTGAGATGGGCACGCATGCCAAAAGCATAACCGGTGGCTTTAAGTTTGAAATGAGCTTCGTAGGCGTGTCTTTTTGTCGAATTTATTTTCAGGGGTTCTTAGAAACCAAAACCGGAGTTGTTTTGCAACAATGCACATTGCCACACTCTATACAAGTGTTGGTACTGGCTTGAGGCGTCCACTTACACGCCCACCCTTCACCATTGGCGGACTAGCTTGCCTGTCCTCTCTCTCTCCCTCTCTCTCTCTCTCTCTCTCTCTCTCTCTCTCTCCATATATGTATATATACACGCCCACCCTTCCCTGATTGGCCGAATTCTCTCCCGCATGCCTGGCCACAGTCACTTCCGCCTTTTCTCTATATAAACAGCGTGTCGGCTGTCAGTCAGATTTTGGAACTCAGCGCATATAAAGGACGCTCCGCACCATAAGGCGTCCTGTCCATTTTGGAGAAAATTTAAGACTTTTAATGGCGCCTTATAGTCGTGAAAATACGGTAATTAAACATTGAAAAGGTAAACAAAGTAGGACTTTGTAGTGTTTTCTACAAAAATAAATAAAGAAAATACTTTTCTGAGACTCAAGCCTCAAGTTGGGGGGAGGAGGACAAAAGTAACTTGGTGGGGAGGCAAGGCCCCGATGGCCCACCCTTGGGTCGGACGTGTGTGGATTTATGTTATATTTATGTTGCACTTTCTTTAGTCATTATTTTCATTAACAAACCGTGTCTCTCAGTTGCCTGTAAAATATAATAACATCCAGGCCAAATCCTTCACAACGATTGTGCTGCAAAAGCATTGCTGGTAAATAATAAACTAATTAGCCTTGAATGGCATGTCATCTCGAATGATCTAACAATTTGATCCATGCCACAATTATTGATAATAACTCCATTGATATTTTGTTAATCAGCTAATTAAGTAAACATTAGAATCACGCAACTGCTCTAAAAGGTTAGAACACTCAAAAGTAAGAACAATTGGCCAAATCATTGGTCGGGCCCTAGAAATTTGTAGTGGTGGCCCAGCCACCATTAGTAAACTTGAGGTCGCCCGACATAGTCACTTGGGCCAACGTTAATGTCGAACCCTGTACATATACATTTGGCGCTCCCTGTCAATATGTAACTGCTGTACTGTATTCACTTTTTTTCACAGCTCATAAAAAATAAAAAGCTTATTTTGACAAAGTAAGGAGTAGATTCGATATATATATCGATTTCAAATGTAGGAAGTAAAAGTAAAAAAAAAATCTGATGATTAATTGCAGGTACCTGAAATATCTGGCAAAATTACTCACTTCGGGACACATAGGGTGTTAACGGTTGCTTGCTATTCCCATTCTTGAGACTCAAGATTTTCAAATTGTTAGGTAGCTTTTTTTTTTTTTGTTTAATTTCATATCTCAAAGCTTTTCTGAGGTATATGAAAGCTACATACATATATGTAGTAGGAATACCTACCTTTCAGACAGATGGGGTTCTCAATCAATACAGCACTAACACTCAATGACCATGTGTAGTGGTGATGTTATAATAATATTTCACTGTCACTTCTATGACTGCAGATATCCTCACATCCTGCTTAAGGACCGAGTGAAGATTGCTCAAAACTGGTGTGACGGTGTCTGCAAAAGATCGACTCCTTTGAAATGGAAAACAAAGTAAGTGATGGTTTTCATTTTTGTAATGTCATCTCGTGTAACTTATACAATGTGTCCGGGAATACTCATATACGCATTCACAATTTGTCATTTCTAATATACAAATGATTATCATGCAAGTGGAAATTTTGCTTGCACTCTGCTATAAATATTTTATGTTGGATACTACAGAGGACCAGATTACACAGATCACACAGGTTACAGTTTTGAGGCATGCAAAAGTACTGCACTTCCTGAGGTAGGGTTGGGTGGTCTATGGCATGTCCAAGTGCACCTTAACAGTCATCAGGAAGCAGACTAGCATCTCTCGAACATGTAATTGCCAATTTCCACACTGGGACTCAAACCTTGACCTTCCGGTTCTCAAGAGCCATATCCTTGCATTTGCAGAGCTGCCAAATGTTATGGATCATCCAGATTTTTTTTGTGGACAGAAATCAATAAACACTAACTCTTTCGCATTTGGTTAGTCATTTGGATATTAAAAGCAAAACTTGGGGCAAATTGCTCAGACGGGTTAAAAACGAACAAAATTACTCCCTGGATACTGCAATTTGTGTATGACAGCACACCACTCGCAGATACAGCAGTGTTGTTAACATGGTCCTCAGAGTTAATTTTCATTCATAGAATGGTTGCTGCTGCAGAGGGGTTTAATTTTCCCTCCACTTTTTAAAATGCTTCAGTTTGGCACTGAGTGGAGACTTGGGAGGAGGGCTTTCCCAGCTGCGGGGTGTCTCATAATTGATGGAGAAAGACACACTCTGCAGCCAGCAGCTGCGGGGACCCGCTTGGCGCCAAATTGAAGCATATTACCGCCACGTACTGTACATATGAAGTTTCCATGGTCAATGTGTCATGCAATTCTGATGAATTCTTGCAAATAATAGCTGCCGCCTTCTTTAGTGCATGAAGAGCTAATCACAAACTGGTGGTCAGGCTGCTGAGGATGTCACTGGCTCACCCCAAGCCAGTAGTTCGTCAGTTCGGTCCCAAGGCAAACGTAGTCAAACCTCCCATATAGAGGAGCGCCCCCCCCCCCCCCCCCTTACCTTTGTGCAACTTTGACAAAAGGTGAGTTATGTAATTTTGGCCATTTTGCCCCGCTTTTCAATCACTCACAATTATACGAAAGCACCAGTTCTCTTCTAATATTTATTATTATTTATTCAGTTATTTATTTTAACTATTATTGGTGTGCCTCGCTTAACTGCCCGAAGACAGCTTATCCAGCACACCCGCAATCTTTTGAAGATAAGCAGCTCGGATAATGGATGAATGGATAGATATCATCAACTAACGAGCGTAAATTTGATTAAATTATCGTCCTTGTCACAGTACAGACAAAAACCTGCATGGCAGGTTAATGGAACACTCTAAATTGTCTTTGAGTGTGATTGTGAGCACAAATGGTTATTTGTGTATGTGTGTCCTGCAATTGTCTGGCAACCAGTTCAGGGTGTCCCCTGCCTGCTGCCTGAAGACAGCTGGGATAGCCTCCAGCACACATTCCACCCTAGCGGATAGATGGATGGGTATCTTATTAATGCAATAACTGCCTTGCGGTAATGTTCTTGACATAATTTTGAAAGTATAGAAATTCAAACAAATGGTTTTGAAAGTGAACTTCTGTCGGTTGGCAGTTATGCAGGTGTAATATAATATCCCCCAATCGAAGAGTTGACATCCGTGGGTGAAAATGTTGTCACTACACATCTTCACTGCACAAATTACAGTCAAACCTCGGTTTTCGAACATCACTGTTCTCGACCAAATTGGTTTTTGACCAAAAATTTAAAGTTTTTTATGCCTCGGACTATGACGGAAAATCGGTTCTCGACCAAACTCAGCCCACTTGAATGCGCCACTTGAGTCCTCTCACCTTCCTTAGACGAGGAAGTGACGCTTCCTCGAGTAGACGGGGAAGTGACGCTTCCTTGCGTAGTGTTCCATTGTGAGCAGACGTATTCTATAAAGATTTTTATTTTTTATTTTTTTAAAAGAGTGTGGTTTCGGTTTTCGAACAGCCTTCTGGAACGGATTATGGTCGAAAATCGAGGTATGACAGTCCATTAAAACAATGGTTAAAAAAAAGCTTAAGTGAATACCTCCTTGACAGTGGTGATCAAAACTAAGTACTGTATTATTGTTGGAAAGGCAGAACATTTGATTTATTGATTCAGGATTTTGTGCAAGTGGTCAAAACGTTTTGTTTATGGTTTGTGTATTTTGTATAAACAGTCCATTTGCAGGACACGAAGTAGGATACCTGTAACCCCTCCATCATTGATAATCATGACCAGTTCATACATGTTTCTTTAATATCCAAAATATGATACACAATGTTGTCATCATTATTATTTCTGTAGATTGTTGCCATGGATACAGCTGGATGGGGACACACTATTTTTGTCTCAGGCTGCAGAAATTAGATCCTACCCACTGCGCCATGGCTGCAAGAAGATACTGTATAACCCTGTAAAAGTCTACTCTGGGCACCAGGCAGATGTCTGCAGATTTGTTCTGACTGACTCTCATCTGATCAGTGGTGGAAGGTAGTGTTCACTTTTTTGAGTCTTCTTTTGACAAAGTGTGTGTGTGTGTGTGTGTGTGTGTGTGTGTGTGTGTGTGTGTTGCACATATTTTGTTCAACGCCTTCAATACCTCTGGTGCAGGCGTCAACCACACACACACAGACACACACACACACACACACACACACGCACACACACAAAACATTGAAATTACTGGTTCTTAGCCAATCAGGTCATACATTCACCTTCGGAAAGCCTTCCTGCAGGCCCCCATGACGAGTGAGTTTCTCCGTCCTGTCACTGGGCGGCCGAAGCTTGATTTACGATATGAAGGACGATAACGGACTATGATTGAAAATTCACTTCCAAACCGTACTTGAAACAAACTGACGTTATGAGACTACTGCAATCAACATCGGTTTATAGAGTGGTTTGTTTTCAATCCATATTTTCTTTTTCTTTGGAGGTGGAGGGTGGCGTGGGTGGGTGGGCATCTCAGAGTAGTTATGAATGAGGGCACTCCAAAACTCGAGAGTACAATATAGTACTCTCGAGTTTTGGAGTTCTTGAGGTGATGAAGTGGAAGATAAAGGTAAAGGTCTTATTTTTTATTTTTTGAGGGGTAATATTTTCATTCGTGAAATGCCAAACATTGGCCTCATTGCTGTCGATGCGTGCAGGTGAGAGAGTGCCTGCGGCACAGCATACAGACAATCGTCCGTGAATCTGTAAAAGTGTTTTTTAGGCACACTTTAGCAGCCCGCTCTGAAGTGTGAACTGAGACCTAAAGGTAGCTATATAGTGTTTCAGTTTACCATTTTTTTTGTCATGTGTAACATGTCTGAATTAGGTAAATCCAAAGGATACAGTGGATTTATTTTATTTTCAGTTGATCCATTTCAGGACTTTTTTAAGTGTGGCGTAAATAGACATAGATGTCCGGGGCGATCCAGAAATTAAAACGCTGTTGTCCAGTTTTTTACTGACCGCAAAATGCAACAAGTGAAAAAGCAATGATAAGAGTGGTTTTGCGGCCTCCGTTTATTCCATTACCTTTGCGAGTGGTTAATAAAGGAGAGTAAAAATGATCATAAATCATAAAACAGAGCAATAATGTCACTTACTTGAAAACTAATGACTGTATTTTCTGCTTCAGATTATAAGGCACACATTCAATGAATGGCCTATTTTAAAACTGTTTCCTATATAGGGCGCACTGCATTATAAGGCGCATAGAATAGAAGCTACAATAGTGGTTACGGTTGCACTATGCATCTACTAGATGGAGCAATGCTAAAGGGAATACAATACAACTCAATATAGTTTTATTTATATAGAGCCCTCGAAACCGCTGTAACAATGAAGACAATTGATTTAACAAAAAGACACAAACCTCGTGGGCTCACATCCACAAGGGACTAAATACCTGAGAAGTCTTGCTTGTCTCCTTCCTTCGTTTCATCAGTTTTTAACTATGCTTGTGGTATTGTCTTCATTTCATAATGGCTGCGCAGAGCTCACAAAGTAGTTTCTTTATTTGAGTGTGTGTTGGCGAATGCACATGTCAATTAGTGTTGGGCAGAACCCTTTTATTCCAATTGGTTCCTCCTAATAATCACCCCCAGATAGGAACACTAACAGGGAAACTATTCAATGAGGAATATAAAGAGCGTTATAGGCTCTTTACATTAGGTGCATCAGATTATAGGGCGCACTGTCGGCTTTTGAGAAAATGGAATGCACCTTATAGTGCGGAAAATATGTTTTTGAAAAACATCCGTACAGCCGTTTTCTAATCCGCTTATCCTCACGTGGATCGCGGGCGTGTGAGAGTCTATCCCAGCTGTCTTCGGGCAGTAGGCAGGGTACACCCTGAACTGGTTAACAGGCAACCGCAGGGCACACAAAGACGAACAACCGTCCACGCTTACACTCACACCTACGGACAATTTTAGAGTGTTCCATGAACCTGCCATGTATGTTTTTGGAATGTGAGAGGAAACCGGAGTACCTGGAGAAAAACCACGTAGGCACGGGGAGATCATGCCAGCTCTACACAGGAAGGCCGGAGCTGGAATCGAACCCTTTCACCTCTGCACCGTTCGGCCGACGTGCTAACCAGTTGTCCTCCTTTACTGCCGTAATTTGAAAAAGAGTCAAGCTGAACTGTAGTTGAAATGATATCTGCTACATCTTTCAGTTCACCTACATCCTACCAGATGAGCGAGTTGTCCTTGTAATAACCTCCCTTTGTGTATTTTAGTGATGGCAAGATTCTGGTGCACAACAGAAGGAGTGACAGCACAGTGAAGTTATTCGGTCATAATCAGGAAGTAAACTGTATTGACTCAAGGAATGAACTCATCGTCAGTGGCTCGAGAGACCAAACAACCAAGGTCACAATTCATTTTCCATTCGTATTGCACATTACAACACCAATTGCCTTTTTTTTTTGTTTTTTACTAGTACTTACCATAAAACAAATTCCAGTATCCGGTTATGAATCATGCATTACATATTTTGACAGGACTCTAATTCTTTCTCTAGATCTGGACATTGGCCTCCAGCTGCCCCAGAGATCTGATTCCCCTTCATGATAGAGTCTGGTCTGTTGTAATTAATCCGACACTCAGGTAGGAATTTCCTCATACCCATACCAACTTTCACAGCGAATTGAAGTTTGACTAAAGTGATATTTGCGACCTTTCGTACAAACTGCAAAGTTAAGTTTGTCACAGTATTGTTCTAATGAGGTAAAGAAATCAACACAAGCAAGGTAAGTTTATTTGTAGAGCACACACAATTCCTACAAGGCAATTCAAAGTTTTTTGCAGTGATATGAAATTACAAAAGACAAACAAAATCATTGCATTAAAACATTGAGCCTTTCATGCTCAAATAATAATAACCTACATCAGGATTTTTTTTCTCGTGTTTTGATTACTCTTTAGGCATGAAAAAAATAATGGCAGTGAGTGGCAACACACGTAAGGGTCCATTGTAGAGGTTCATGCACGTCTTTGAAATTAAGATCAATTAATATAAGAGAAAACGACATCTGACTATCAGTCCACTCTAGTAACCGCTGTCCCCGAAAGGGCTAAAACAATCGTTAATTGATTATTTTAAAAGGGAGTAAAAAAAAATACTTTGAATTGTCATATGCAGAGCCGAATAGAAGTGTTTCAGCCTAGTTTTGGGCATATTCAGAATTGCGACCTGTGTCACATCTTCGGCAAGACCCTCCCATCACCATAAAACTGAGGAGACCACTGCCTGGGGTTCTTCGAGCCCAAGAAATCTCATGTGATTTGTCAGAGATGTACAAAGTACTTTGGTAACCATGAAAGGGTGAACAGAGTGGTTTGAAGTCTAATCTCGGAGTGGCATGAAGCCAATACAGAAACCTGAGCACTGGGCTCATATGTTCGGATTTCCTTGTTTTCGTCAGGACTCGAGCAGCAGCATTTTGAATGCACTGCTGCTGTCTTATAGCACACTTAGAGAGCCCAGTCAGTAGGTTGTTACAGTAGTCTAACCTGCTGGAGACAAAACACTGGATTAGAGCACAGGTGTCACTCAAGGCCAGGGTGACAGATCTGGCCCACCACACCTCTTTTGTGGCCCGTGAAAGCAAATTGTGTGTCAACTTCCTTGCTAAAATCTATACTGAAATGTCAACTCGTAATGTGTCATAAATAACGCTGAGATTTTGCAATACATGTAGTTTTGTTATTCTGTTTACAGTCACTTGAACAATAACGGATCAAACTACCGTATTATGGTTGACTGAAAACTGGCACTCCATCAATTTGTTGTGTCTTAGTAAAAATGCGATGAGACGATGAAACATTTATTTGGTGTCTTAATGGCCCTCCGAGGGAATCCATAACTTCAAAGTGGCCCGTGACAAAAATGAGTTTGACACCCCTGGAATTGAGTCTTTAAAACAGATTGAGATGCTATTCCTTTGATATGTGACATTTTTAACTATTTCATATACCCTGTAACCCAGGGGTGTCCAAAGTCGGTCCTCAAGGGCCGCTGTCCTGCCTGTTTTGCAGCTCTCCCAAGAGCAACACACCTCATTCATATAATCAGTAATGTTCTAATGCTGCTTCAAAGCTGGCTGGTGAGCTGATCATCTGAATTAGGTGTGTTGCAGCCGGGAGAGCTGGAAAACAGGCAGGACAGTGGCCCTCCAGACTGGACATGCCTGTTGTAACCTAATAACATATGTCGTCCACTGAAGTAACCACTGTCCGTGAAAGGGTTAAAAGCTGCTGGCTGATGTTATTGATTGATGTGGCTGTTAAATTCAGGTCCAGGTTCAATATTCTGACTAGTTTGCAGAGTTCATTATGAAGCTCTCTAATTGAGAGTCAGTCATGGTCCATGAGGCCTCATGAGGCGTGTCGACACAATGACACAGTGTGTTGATACTGTGCTGATACTGTGTCGCTGACCACTGCCACCTGCTGGACCTTCAAAATCTCTGCAGCCAACCCACTTGACAGACTGAACAGACTGATTTGATGATGAAGTGTATACAATGCACTACCTCACTCTACCCATAATAGCCACAAGTGTCATTGTTTATGTTGTTGTTTATGCTGTTTATATTGTCTATACCAGATGTGCCCATTAGGTAGATCCTGATCTACTGGTAGATCTAAGACAGGTCCCAAGTAGATCCGAGGAGTGTCGAGAAGAAAGAAAAAACAACCATTTGTGTGTCTTTGTACATGTTAGCAATATATTTTTGTGTTAATATAGACTGCACACTAATCAGTCTCATTTTCCCCCAAAAAATGTTTAAAAATAAAATAAAGCAGGTAAATCTTAAATTTGTGTGTGTGTGTGTGCGTGCGCGCGCCGGTAAGATCCTGATCTACTGGTAGATCTAAGACAGGTCCCAAGTAGATCCGAGGAGTGTCGAGAAGAAAAAAAAAAACAACCATTTGTGTGTCTTTGTACATGTTAGCAATATATTTTTGTGTTAATATAGACTGCACACTAATCAGTCTCATTTTCCCCCCAAAAATGTTTAAAAATAAAATAAAGCAGGTAAATCTTAAATTTGTGTGTGTGTGTGTGCGTGCGCGCGCCGGTAAGGGGAGATCCCGTGAGGTTAGTTGATCAAAAAGTAGATCTTCGATCCAAAAAGTTTGGGCACCCCTGGTCTATACTGTTCAGATTACATATCTTTTTTATACAGTGTAGCTGCTATCCTTTCTTAACTGTGTGTGTTGAATGCACAGCATGTTTACATGCATATATGCACTGAGGATTGAGAGGAAGAAATGTCATCTATGCTGTCATACATAAAGCATATTTGACAATAAAGATGACATTGACCCTTGACAATATCATTCACATCCATGCATTCATTTTGTATCATTCATTGTGTTTCAATCATGTGAAAAACACATGAATGAGGATGCTTGTGGGCTTTGTCTTCACAAATTTTGATTTAGAAAAATAAGATGCTCCAGTGTTTTAAATTTCAGTCTGTTGCGTTTAAGATTAAGATTAAGAAAACCTTTATTAGTCTCGCAATGGAGAAATTCCAGATTCACAGCAGCAAAGTTATGAAAGGAAGAAGTAGAACAACAAAAAAA
This sequence comes from Hippocampus zosterae, assembly GCF_025434085.1. NCBI lineage: Eukaryota > Metazoa > Chordata > Actinopteri > Syngnathiformes > Syngnathidae > Hippocampus > Hippocampus zosterae. Next base: position 21,968,720 of record NC_067461.1, on the reverse strand, counting down.
TAGGAGCTGATGGAAAGGCAGCCACTCTCGCGGCGCCATTTTGAAGTCAAAATAACAAAAAATAACACAAGACAACACATAGGACAGAGACAGTCGTGCAATCTTCACAACTTTTCTGCATACACTTTGTTGTCTGAAGCAGTTATAGATGAAAGCATGCTATTTCCCCTGTTGTGGAGAACACACATACACAATGGAATAAGACATGCCAAAAATCCGAGAGGCACTTGGTGAGACAAAGAGATTTTAATAAATACCTTATTCTCCAAAAGGAGATCAAAATGGCTCTACACGGCGGACAATTTGTATATGTCCGGAAGCTGCTCCATAATATGCACGTACTGTAGGAACGTCACTCGAGTGAAGCGCGTCTCAGCAGTCGATAGTCTGCTGCTCTCTGCTGTGCGCGCGTGAGCGCGAGCACCTACTCGCGGCGCCGACCCAACCCACGCCACATATTAAGCTTTGAACTATGACAACAGCTAAGCTCGCCTAGCTGATGTAATGATGGTCAGCAGACAAGGTTTACGTTTTATGTGACTTTTAATAACAACGTGGCAGAGTCATCAAACATGAGGTGTGCTCACTCGCAGTCACTTTATGGAACAACCCCTTAAAGGTGGGACCTCTCAATCAACTGGAGTATGACGTACAGTACAAACGTTCATAAAGCACTTCTCATAAAATAATAATAGCCTATTATATGTCGGCCGGCATGACGCTCGAAGTCAGACGGACACATTTTTTTCTGATAATCAGTGTGTTTTCCGTATTGCCCAAACATATATTTTTATTCGAGCGAGGGTGAGGTCTGGCTTGTTTCAGCAGTCGGCAGACACACTTCTTAGATACACTGTGCGGGCTTTTGCTGCATCAACGCCCCCTGCACTGAGTCGACGCCCACTGGACTAAGTGGCGCAGCCTGGACTGTGCCAAGCAGCCGATGCAGTCGCGCCGGTGCAGTTCACGTGTCATTTATCAGCCTGGACTGTGTCGACGCAGCCGATGCAGTCCAAACTGCGCCGGTGCAGTTCACGTGTCAATCATGTGACGTAATGAAGCAGCACATGCACCGACACGTGGTTTGCTCTGTGAGCCCGGCGCATGCGTCAACGCATCGGTGTCGCTGGACCCATCACTACTCTCTATCATCCAACTTGTTTGTTCCCACCCTGGGGTTGAGTAGCAAATACTTTGCAGCACATCATACCATACCAATGAGACAAAGTTTAATCACGAGTTGAAAAAAAAATAAATGTGAGATGGTAAAGTTTTCTCACTGAAATCCAAATCACGTCAAAGCCTGCTCTTTCCAGTCTTGTTTTTTTTTTTTTTTTTTTTTTTTTTTTGAAATGGACAGATTAAGGAATGGTGAGGGGCAGGGAGTGAATTTGACCCACACTTTCTGGGGTAGTATCTGAAGCCCGAAAGTGGCTTGTTGAAACACAATAGCCGATATCCTTGGTCTCTCACTGGCTCTCTTGGGGCCATTCAGTGCTCAAAATAAAATGCAAAATAAGTGCAGAAATCAACAGTGCAGAAAATGCATACATTAATGAAGATGCAGTCAATTAAGCTACAGAAGTGACCAACTACTTTGTTCTGTGGCATGTCAGCAAATAGGCAAATATGAACTGAGAAAAAAAAAAAGATCAGATGTTTTCACTTGTCCAAGATAACCTGTTGGCTTTCATGGACGACTCCAGAATCTCAGAAACTGTACTGCTGAGAGGCGGAAATTCTGAGGCTTTGGACCAGGGATGCCTGAAGTTTTTTGGCCTAAGATCTACTTTTAAAGCTGCCAATCCCCCGCGATAGACCCGCTACCACACATGCACGCAAATAGTAGATACAAGAGTTTGTGAAAAGGAAACCACTTCCTCCCTTAGTGGGAGACTTGACGGGGAGGCAGGGATGCGCTTTTGCAGCGTGTTAAGTGCCAGAACACATTTAAAGTGATTTCCTCTTACAATGGTATCTGTAAGTGTCACTTCCTCGTCTCCCCAAAGAAGCGTCACTTCCTCGTTTAAGGAAGGTGACACGAGTCAAGTGGCGCATTCAAGCGCGCTCAGTTTGGTTGAGAACCGATTTTCGGTCATAATCTGAGGCACAAAAAATATATATAAATTTTTGGTTGAAAACCGATTTGGTCGAGAACAGAAACGTTCGAAAACCGAGGTATTATTTTCTCTCTTATGTCGATCATCACAGACAAAAGCAAATGTCCGTGGATTTTATTCGAGCCATGATTTATGGGAAGCGTGCCTTTCATCAGGTGTTACACAATTTTGAAATCACTCAAGTTACACCAAAAACCTGCATCCTCTCAATGAGTATGTCGAGGAGCTGCTGCGTGAAAAGATGTTCTGTCCCAGATATTAGGGCTGCCATATGTTGATTATTTTCAGATTTTCTATTCCTTTTCTCCCATCCTGTGGTTCATCATTTAAAGAACCCTTTATCAGAATTGGTATATTGCAGACTTCCCTGCGGAATTCCAGCACACATTTTTTTGGGGAGTCGTAAGTGCTCCTCCACCCCCCCTGAATCCCCTTTTTTTGATGTACATGTATAGTAACTTGAAACTTGGTCAGTGAGGCTTTATTTTATCTGACTTGAATTGCAAAGGCAGGTGCATCATCGCAACCCCCATTTTTTCCCCCGGATATATGTAAAAAGGGAGTGAATCAGCCACAGATCAGACAGAACAATGCATTTCTTAAGTTTGATGCTGAGGGAAGTAATTGGTATTGGGAATACCAATTACATTGTAATGGGCAGATTTTTAAAAAAAATCCTTGTCTCACCTGGGATCTGTTGCAACCACTCATCTAGTTTGGGGGTCACTGCCCCGAGTGCTCCGACCACCACAGGCACGACTGTCACCTTTAACTTCCAGGCTCTCTCCAGCTCCTCTCTGAGCCCTTGGTATTTCTCGAGTTTCTCGTGTTCCTTCTTTCTGATGTTTCCATCACTTGGGACCGCTACATCCAGTACAACGGCTCCAGTACAACGGCTTTCCTCTGCCCTTTATCTATGATGACGATATCTGGTTGGTTCGCCATTACCATCTTGTCAGTCTGGATCTGGAAGTCCCACAGGATCTTTGCTCTGTCATTCTCCACCACCTTTGGAGGTGTTTCCCATTTTGACCTAGGGGTTTTCCAGTCCATACTCTGCACAGATGTTTCGGTAGATATATATATATATATATATATAGCTTGAGTCTATTGTAACTGGGTGTCTTCACCTTACAAAATTATTATTATTATTAATATATGTATTTTTGTATTCTACACAAATAGCGATGGTGTTTTTTTGATTACATATCACAGTTTAAAGTGCGGTAAAACTCAGAGCTGACACATTGGATCTGGTAATCTTATGTCTGAGCCAGGTGAATTGATTCGGCCCCTATCAAAACCGCTGTGTTTTGGGGAATATCTGGAAAGATCCGTGTCCTGTTCCCTGTTCTGGAACCTTGTATTCGCTCCATTTCTCAAGACTACTTTCAGACCTGACAAATGTGCCTGTCACATCAGTAACACAAATGGCTGTAAAATGTTTTTGAGGAGACATGCTAGGTCGCAAAGAAGCAACAATTAGGTTTTTGAAAATCCACAAAATTCTCCCTCAAATTTCTTGTAGGGGAAAAAAAAGGTTTTCGGCTGTTCTTCTTCCACTGGTGTTTGTTAGAGGTTCTTTGAAAGTTCTAGGTGCAACTGCCAACGGTTTCTGACGCAGCATTGTACCAGTGTACCACATTTACAATTAAAAGGGATGCTGATCAGAGATTTGTTTTCATGATGTCAAAGCTTTTCGGGGCACAGGTGGTCCATCATTTGGTGGAGGCCTCCTAATTTTATATTGTGTATGTAGATTTTATCAGCGACTCACACCAGGAGATCCATTATTTGTTAGTTTGGCTTTGATGATCGCTCATGTCGAGTATCCGAAATCCCATTATGTCGGCACATTATTCTGTGCCACATTCTTGCCAAACAAGGCGCGGCCCCGATTTTGAGCTTGTGTGGGTCTGGTGTTGGATGCATGCAACACTGACCATTAGTGTAGGAAAAAGGGGGCCTGGGCAGGAGCCAGTGAAGGGAGAAGCTACCCTGAAGAGAGGTGAAAACAGGGAGGGGGAAAGAATTGTTTTGTCTCGAATTCCTCAAGCAAAACTACAAAGATCTTCGAGGGGCCAAAAGCGCTTTTGAACATTTTAAAAGAAGAAAATGATTGTTGGATAAACCGTCAGCTATTCGCCACTTTCTCACCAACACCAGGGGGGATGACCTTTGACATTTAGTATCAAAGTACAGGCTGACGCCACAGCAGCCACCCAGCCAGCCTGAGTCTGCCTTCTATGAGTGCCCTCCATGCCCCCACCACAACCACCCAACCTCACACACTCCAATTTCACTCCCACTGCTCTGCCCCTCAAGAAATAGCCTGAAATTCATGTCTTTCTCATTGCTCTCTCCCAAGCCGTCCCTGTGGTTCAGGAGTCAAGAATTCAATTAGTTAAAAAAAAGCAGAAGAAAAGAGAGAGGCTGCAACAATGCGATAAGGGGGCAGAATGTGCGTTCCCACAGGCTAAAAACAAGGACGCCTTCCCTGGGGCCCATCGGGCCTGAAGATGCACCCAGCAGGGGGTGAGAATAATCACAGCTCACTCTGAACCCGCTCATTACACATACACACACTCACCTTAAATTACTTAAACGCATGGAGAGTTACATGCATCACAGACAGTCCCTTGAAGAGAGACACACTTCGTAGACCATTCTCGCAGTTTCCACTGAGACAGCCAACTCACAAAACAAGACACACACACAGTATATTATATATATATTTGAGGGGGTCTTCACACGGCACAAATTTGCATCGGTGCTGCACCAATGTATTTTGTTGCGATACAGTAAATATTCTCTAGTACGGACTTGTGTTTGCGCTGTCCAATTTGTCCTGATAAAAGAAATTCCTCATTTGGGAAATGGGCATGGTACATGTCTTTTATGAACCTGCAAGTATGTTGACAAAATGCACGTGTAACAACACAATCAATAAAATACAAAAATATACTGTCCAAAAACTGTTTATATAACAAAAACTGCAATACAGGTGTATCCAAAAAAAATCACAACAGTAAAATACATACAGTATTTTAATGTTTATTTTTTTACCCCTGTAGCATTCACACATCCCATTTTATATCGGTGCTGCCCCGCAAACTAGTATTTACTTTAGAGTAAATTTTTAAACCACCTCCTGAGCAGGGTTAAATTTGCGAGTTTAAGCTATTTTCAGGGGCTACACCAGTATAACTTTGTACGTGTGAACGCTCTATGGGGGGGCAGCCTCGGTGCTACACCGGAGTAAAAATTGCCGTGTGAAGATATATATACAGTATATATAGATGTTAGAGCTGTCAGTTTAGCTGTCATTTTTTCTTGCGAGATTAACGCGGCACACGTTACAGCGGATGTTGCTCTATAAATAAACCAGAAACAAAACAACAAGCGCGCTGCATAGGTCCACGCACGTTTGTTTTGCCAGCCACGGCAGCGCGAGACACCGAAAACGGATTATTTATGCATGGAAAGTTTACTTTTAAAAAGTTGCCAGATTGCTCCTCTGACAAGACCAAAGTTACCTGTATGCCACTGACGCTATTGTTACTTGTTTGGAACTATTTTGTGTGGAAGGTTACAGCGTTCCGTGCCCATATAAATAGAGCGGGTGGAGCTTCTCTGTGTTCATCTGACAGTGACAGTGCGCTGAGGCGGTGACATGACAACGAAAGTTCAGCGGCGCAGTGGTAGCGACCGAGCGAAAATAAAACGGCTCCAGTGTTGTCATCGAACCAAATGTAGTCATCTGAAATTATGTCTACACAAAACCGTAGAGAGTCTTCCGCGCAAGAAGGACCAACAGAATCAACATAGCCTTAATGCTGTGTTCAAAGCAAACTTGAGAAAAACTAAGTATGCAACCATGGCTAAAATCCACTATAGGCTGAGTACTAGTTTACCTTAGATGTGCACTTTATAATGTTATATTGCTCTGTTTTGATTCCATAAAAAGAGCTGTTAAAGCAGCTGTTGTGTGACAAAATATTTTTTTCACCGTTGTTGATGGACAGTAATATTGTGTGAGAGATTATGTGTGAATAACTGCTCCAAGTGAAAAATATTCATGTGTACAGTATTTTCACGACTATAAGGCGCCATTAAAAGTCTTAAATTTTCTCCAGAATGGACAGGACGCCTTAAGATGCGGAGCGTCTTTTGTATGCGCTGAGTTCCAAAATCTGACTGACAGCCGACACGCTGTTTATATAGAGAAAAGGCGGAAGTGACTGGACAGGCATGCGGCAAAGACGACGGCCAATTTCTGTTCGAGGTTGCCATTGGCTTGTGGTATACCGAGGTACTTGTAGGTGTCCTCAATGTCTGCTATTGTTCCTTCAGGGAGTGAGACCCCTTCAGTGCGGACTACCTTTCCTCTCTTAGTCACCATCCGACTACATTTCTCAAGCCCGAATGACATTCCGATGCCGCTGCTATAGATCCTGGTTGTGTGGATCAGGGAGTCTATGTCCCTTTCGCTCTTAGCATACAGCTTTATGTCATCCATGGAGAGGAGGTGACTGATCGTAGCCCCATTTCTGAGGCGGTATCCATAGCCTGTCTTGCTGATTACTTGGCTTAGGGGGTTCAGTCCTATGCAGAACAGCAGTGGGGAGAGTGCATCACCTTGGTATATGCCACATTTGATGGACACTTGGGTAAGGGGCTTGCCATTGGCTTCAAGTGTGGTTTTCCACATCCTCATCGAGTTCGCAACAAATGCTCTTAGGGTCCTGTTCACCTTATACAACTCCAAGCATTCAGTGATCCATGTATGTGGCATTGAGTCATAGGCTTTCTTGTAATCAATCCAGGCTGTGCACAGGTTGGTACGTCGGGACCTGCAGTCTTGTGCGACTGTTCTGTCAACCAGGAGCTGATGTTTGGCTCCTCTGGTATCTCTACCAATGCCCTTCTGTGCTTCGCTCATGTATTGATCCATGTGTCCACTTATCTGAGCAGCAGTGATGCCTGACATGAGCTTCCATGTTGTGGAGAGACCGGTTATTGGCCAATAGTTGGATGGGACTGCACCCTTTGAGGGATCCTTCATGATCAGGATTGTTCGCCCTTCGGTTAGCCATCCTGGGTGAGTCCCATCCCTCAGCAGCTGGTTCATTTGTGCTGCTAGGCGCTCATGGAGTGCTGTGAGTTTCTTTAGCCAGTAGGTGTGGACCATGTCCGGGCCTGGTGCTGTCCAGTTTTTCATATCTGAGACGCTTTCCTATATGTATGCCACTGTTATGGTAACTGGCTTCTGTTCAGGGAAGTTGCTGTGCTCTTCTCTCAGGGTCACCAGCCATTGTGCACTGCTCTTATGTGCAACCTCCTTCTCCCATATGCCTTTCCAGTACCTTTCAGGTGTGTGTGTATATATATATATGTATATATATATACATATAGATATAGATATAGATATATACACACACACACACACATAAACTTTGTGTAATACAAACAAATACATACACATGCTTGAAAAGCAATTGAAAATATAATACAACCATTTGCAATGATTTCGTAAAAGCGGATAGGGACATGCTTACCAATGTGTTACCTTACGTTCCGTTGTTTTGGTACACTACGGACACTAATTGTTGAAGCTTTGTCGGTGAAATTCTTTCTTTTTCTTGCTTGATGTACAACCTCAGTTGGTCAAGAATCCGGTGTCTCAATTGACATAATTTGCGCTTCACACTGTATTGCAGCTCACATTTTCATTGGTCAAGGTTGGTATGGACTGCTGGCAGGACAGTCTAGTAGGGATGTAACAATAGCGGTGATATGGTGATATTAAAATTGCAGGGATATCATCGGTGTCATGTTACGATATTAAAAGCAGCATTTCCCTGCCAAAAATCACCGCCGCCTGTTATACCATCACAGATACTATCTTTTAAACGTTGCACGAATGACAATGCTGAAGATGGTCCTTTTCCTTTTTGGCCAGGAGGTCATGATGTCTATGATTTCCAAAAGCAGTTTAAAATGTGGACCACAGCACACTTTCCCAACTTGCATCATTCCTTCTCAAATGAGCTTGGGCCCGGAGAAACCAGCGGGGTTTCTAGGTGTGTTTATGTGGTTATAGCTTTGCATGATAGTTATGATTTACATTTGGAGATGTAGTGGGGATCTGTGTTAGCTCACAATGGTTTTCCTCAAGTGTTCCTGAGCCAACGGGACAATATCCTGGACCCGGCGACGATTTATTTATTTATTGCAATGCTGCCTGACGGATTGAAGGTTCAAAGCTGTCAGTGTAGATTTTTTTTTCCTTAGATATTTTGGACCTCAGGGAAATCTCTCGGTTCTATGCAATTGTACAGTGAAAAATTATGTTCTTAAACTGTTGATCTATTTACTCATGCAGTTATACACAAAGTGGTGAACATCACACCGTCCTTGCTTGTGATAATATGAGCTTCAGGCATGCTAATTTCCACTCCAAACATGACACTTTTCCCATTTAATGTGTTCCTCTGTCAAATGGCCCAAGTGGTGTTTTTTGAGCATTCATCAACTTTCCAAGTCCTTTGTTGCCGCTGTCCCAACTTTTTTGGAACGTATTGCTTGCATCAAATTGAAAATGTGAAAATATTTTTTAAAAAAAACAAAAACAACCATTCATTAGTTGAAAAAGCTTTGACATAAAGTCATTGTGTTCTGTTTTTATTTACATTTTATGCAATGGATTTGGCATTTTTACAAAGCTAGTTTTGTGTTTACTTAGCAAGCCATTCTATTGCCATATGTTGATGCAAATAGAAAAGTGTTTTCCTGTTGTATCTTAGAGTATATGATAAGATCATTTTTTACACAGTCCTTCACAGTTTATGTAAAGCATTCTTTGTTTGCCTGTATTTTTTTTTCCTCTTTCAATAAATCATAGGCTTCCCCCTTAAAAATATACATGAAGCAAATTTGGCTTCATATTAGTACAACAACAAAAGCTTGGAAATGAATCAAGAATATCTATTTGTTACCTAATTTGAGGCCTTATAATAATGGACAACATTCCAACTGCAGAGAAAATGCTGGGGAGAGTGACATAGAAAATTTTTGCCAACACTTGCGTGAATCAATTAGTAGTTTCCCTCTGGAGAAACAACAGTATGGAAATTTCATACCATGATTATAGTGTCCAAATCACGGTTTCCAGTATCATCACGATATTGCTCGAGTAAATTTAAACAAAAGACAACAGATACTTTTCTGACCAAGTTTTAGTTTTTAATATCAATATAGTATTACCATCCCAATATCATCCCAATTAATTTTTCGCGCATTAGAAAGTCTGCACAGCATGGCTATCAGTTTTCACGAATACAAGAGCTTGAAGAAGGAGCTGAGCCAAAGGGCGAAGCTCTCAATTTACCGGTCCATCTAGGTCCCAACCCTCACCTATGGTCACGAGCTATGGGTCGTGACCGAAAGAATGAGATCCCGGATACAAGAGGCTGAAATGAGTTTTCTCCGCAGGGTGTCCGGGCTCTCCCTTAGAGATAAGGTGAGAAGCTCAGTCATCCGGGAGGGGCTCAGAGTCGAGCCGCTTCTCCTCCACATCGAGAGGAGCCAGATGAGGTGGCTTGGGCATCTGATTCGGATGCCTCCTGAGCGCCTCCCCGGTGAGGTGTTCCGGTCATGTCCCACCGGGAGGAGACCCCGAGGAAGACCCAGGACAGCGCTGGAGAAACTATGTCACCCAGCTTGCCTGAGAACGACACGGGATCCCCCGGGGAGAGCTGGAAGAAGTAGCTAGGGAGAGGGAAGTCTGGGCTTCCCTGCTAAAGCTGTTGCCCCCGCGACCCGGCCCTGGATAAGCGGTAGATGATGGATGGATGGATGGACAAGAGCTTCCCTACTTGTAATTGGCTTTTCTTCTCCATATCAGATGAGGGTGTAAACTTGGTCGTGATTAATGCACAAATTTGTCAGATGACTCAAATTATCTCCACTTTTGCTACACTTCTTTGTGTAGCAAAGCACACATCCAGAAAATCACAGCTTTTCTGGATGTGAGCTTTGGCCAAAACTGTCAGCCTTCTCTACATCCTTTCGACTCGTTAGATTCAATGGAAAGGACTGACTCGTTACTACTCGCGAACTAGTCCCAATCAAGTGGTTAACAAAAACGACATATCATTTGTTCTTTCGTTTTCAACTGAGAATCGAAAATTTGTTTTTTAATCTAACACACATGATTCGTATTTTAAAAGTTTAAGACTCCGATCAAAAATACAAAGCTGGAAAATAGACCACAGGACTCATTAAAAGGAATAATTTTATATGCTTGACCTGATGAGTAGTATTTAAATAGTTTAGTTTAAAAAAATGCAGAAGAGCTGAAAAATACACTCCTATATTGATAGTTTATATTTTGCTTTTCTGGCAACATTTTCAACACATGGGTGTTGCAACCAAGGGATGCAATATGGGTTTATACTCATTCGCCGAACAAAAGACAGACATTCGACAATGAAGAGGACACCAAGAAAAACAATGCATAATGCAAGGGGTTAACAACAAACAAGGTGCACCCTGGCATGTTAATCCATAATTTCCACAAAAAGGGTACTGAGGCAAGTCTTGTCGAGCCCCCCTAGTGTGCACAAGGACGAGCTTGCAGGCGTGCGTGTGCAGTGACCATTTCGAGGATGGGGAGCGGTTTCCACTTTGAGATGGGGCATGCCAGGCAGGTGACATTAAAACCCAACACTGTGTATTTTTAACAAACCAGAGGTGGTACTCTGAGCTGACCTGCACTCATAAATTAAGTCGTGCAGACAACGGACCAAAGCAGGACTTTTTTGATAATGCGCGCAAAGCAGCACAAATTCAAGGATTGGCCGTGCATGTGTAACTCACTGGACAAACACCATGTCGCTGCACCTCTTGATCCACTCATTCTCCAACGTGTATTTTTGTGCCACCCAAAGACCATCTTGTGTTGCTTTTCCATGTCAAAAGTGGAATCTCAACTTGATAGACTCATTTCACAGCTCTAGATGTGAACAATATGGCTTCATTCTTTCAGGATTAATGCAATGTGCATTCCTTTCGTCGTAGCTGTGTGTCTATCATTGTGCAGTGTAGTCCAACATTTACACGTGACACTTATCTAGTGACATGTTCAATAAACATGGCAGCCAGCTATATCATTTATTAAATTGGTTTTATAGTTATTAAGAGCCTTGCGTTGTTTTTTTTTTGTTTGTTTGTTTTGCTGTTGTTTTTGTCTTGTTTAGTCACATGGTTTTTGTTACATCGTGTGAACCTGATGTGGACTGTTTTCAGCATTTTGGCCACGACATTCGGCAAAGAAGAAGAATCTGTGGTTGGTGGTTGCCCCTTCTCGACAGCACGCGTGTATCAGCACTGATTTTGATTGGGAGGAATGTCTGCGCCATTTGACTGTTGTTGCTGGACAGCCCCGGGGCGCTTGTGCCTTGCGCCTGTTATGGGCAGCATTTTCACATCCCCACTTTGTTCAGCGGAAAGGTCGGTGCTGTTGGACATTCTGCGGCTGGATTGATGCATGGCTTGAGGAGCTGACGATGACGAGAAAGGAGCGTCGGCGCAGAGTGCCGATGCATATGTTGCAATTGAAGCGAATTTACATGGGACAGAAGAGAGACAATCTCTTTTTTTTTTTGTTTTTTTTTTTTGTTAATGAATGCTATCTCTTGAATGCTAGAAAGAAATCAGTCTTCATTCAACACAGTTATTATGTTCAAGGGAGTAGGAAGAAGTAAAAAACTTATCCAGTCCTACTCCATTATATAAATCATTTTTATATCAATCAGAAAAGAAAGAAAGTAAGAAGAAAGAAGTCTCCTTTAAGGCTCATATATTACCCTTAACCGTGATATTTTTACAACTTTTGGTTTGTATCGGGATTATATACATCCACACCCTGGCACTCTTGTGTCAATTTTCTCTTGTATTCATAATGGATATTTCAATACCTTTCTCTAGTTATCAACTTAGTTCTCATTTATCGTTATATTCAATGTTTAGAATTTATCATTTTAACTCTGATTGATGTAGGTTGTTTGTACTCATCCATCCATCCATCATCTACCGCTTATCCGGGGCCGGGTCGCGGGGGCAACAGCTTTAGCAGGGAAGCCCAGACTTCCCTCTCCCTAGCTACTTCTTCCAGCTCTCCCCGGGGGATCCCGAGTCGTTCCCAGGCAAGCTGGGTGACATAGTCTCTCCAGCGTGTCCTGGGTCTTCCTCGGGGTCTCCTCCCGGTGGGACATGACCGGAACACCTCACCGGCGAGGCGCTCAGGTGGCATCCGAATCAGATGCCCAAGCCACCTCATCTGGCTCCTCTCGATGTGGAGGAGAAGCGGCTCGACTCTGAGCCCCTCCCGGATGACTGAGCTTCTCACCTTATCTCTAAGGGAGAGCCCGGACACCCTGCAGAGAAAACTCATTTCAGCCGCTTGTATCCGGGATCTCGTTCTTTCGGTCACGACCCATAGCTCGTGACCGTAGGTGAGGGTTGGGACGTAGATCGACCGGTAAATTGAGAGCTTCGCCCTTTGGCTCAGCTCCTTCTTCACCACGACAGACCGATACAACGTCCGCATCACAGCAGACGCTGCACCGATCCGCCTGTCGATCTCCCGCTCCCTCCTACCCCCACTCGTGAACAAGACCCCAAGATACTTGAACTCCTCCACTTGGGGTAAGATCTCCTCCCCGACCCGGAGGGGGCACTCCACCCTTTTCCGACTGAGGACCATGGTTTCAGATTTGGAGGTGCTGATTTTCATCCCAACCGCTTCACACTCGGCTGCGAAACGCTCCAGTGAGAGTTGGAGAGCCCCGTTTGAAGGAGCCAACAGCACCACATCATCTGCAAAAAGCAGGGATGTAATACTGAGGCCCCCAAAACGGACCCCCTCAACGCTTCGGCTGCGCCTAGAAATTCTGTCCATAAAGGTTATGAACAGAATCGGCGACAAAGGGCAGCCTTGGCGGAGTCCTACCCCCACTGGAAACGATTCCGATTTACTGCCGGCAATGCGAACCAAACTCTGACATCGGTGGTATAGTGACCGAACAGCCCGTATCAGGGGGTTCGGTACCCCATACCCACGAAGCACCCCCCACAGAACTCCCCGAGGGACACGGTCAAACGCCTTCTCCAAGTCCACAAAACACATGTAGACTGGTTGGGCGGATTCCCACATACCCTCAAGGACCCTGCTAAGGGTGTAGAGCTGGTCCACTGTTCCACGGCCGGGACGAAAACCACACTGCTCCTCCTCAATCTGAGGCTCGACTTCCTGACGGACCCTCCTCTCCAGCACCCCTGAATAGACCTTACCAGGGAGGCTGAGGAGTGTGATCCCTCTGTAGTTGGAAGACACCCTCCGGTCCCCCTTTTTAAAAAGAGGGACTACCACCCCGGTCTGCCAATCCAGAGGCACTCTCCCTGTTGACCACGCGATGTCGCAGAGGCGTGTCAACCAGGACAGCCCCACAACATCCAGAGCCTTGAGGAACTCCGGGCGGATCTCATCCACCCCTGGGGCCTTGCCACCGAGGAGCTTTTTAACCACATCGGTGACTTCAACCACAGAGATAGGAGAGCCCACCTCAGAGTCCCCAGGCTCTGCTTCCTCCAAGGAAGGCGTGTTGGTGGAGTTGAGGAGGTCTTCGAAGTACTCTGCCCACCGGTTCACAACGTCCCGAGTCGAAGTCAGCAGCGCCCCATCCCCACTGTACACAGTGTTAGTGGTGCACTGCTTCCCCCTCCTGAGACGTCGGATGGTGGACCAGAATTTCCTCGAAGCCGTCCGGAAGTCGGCTTCCATGGCCTCACCGAACTCTTCCCACGCTCGGGTTTTTGCCTCGGCGACCACCGAAGCCGCGGTCCGCTTGGCCAGTCGATACCCGTCAGCTGCCTCTGGGGTCCCACAGGCCATAAAGGCTCGATAGGACTCCTTCTTCAGCTTGACGGCATCCCTTACTGCTGGTGTCCACCAGCGAGTACGGGGATTGCCGCCACGACAGGCACCAACCACCTTACGGCCACAACTCAGATTGGCCGCCTCAACAATAGAGGCACGGAACATGGTCCACTCGGACTCAATGTCCCCCGTGTCCCCCGGAACATGGGAAAAGCTCTGTCGGAGGTGGGAGTTGAAACTCCTTCTGACAGGGGATTCCGCCAGACGCTCCCAACAAACCCTCACTATACGTTTGGGTCTGCCAGGACGGACCGGCATCTTCCCCCACCATCGGAGCCTACTCACCACCAGGTGGTGATCAGTTGACAGCTCCGCCCCTCTCTTCACCCGAGTGTCCAGAACATGCGGCCGCAAATCCGATGATACAACTACAAAGTCGATCATCGAACTGCGGCCTAGGGTGTCCTGGTGCCAAGTGCACATATGGACACCCTTATGTTTGAACAAGGTGTTCGTTATGGACAATCCGTGACGAGCACAGAAGTCCAATAACAAAACACCACTCGGGTTTTGATCGGGGGGGGCGTTCCTCCCAATCACGCCCCTCCAGGTATCACTGTCATTGCCCACGTGAGCATTGAAGTCCCCCAGCAGAACAATGGAGTCCCCAGCAGGAGTACTCTCCAGCACACCCTCCAAGGACTCCAAAAAGGGTGGGTATGCTGAGCTGCTGTTTGGTGCATATGCACAAACAACAGTCAGGACCCGTCCACCCACCCGAAGGCGGAGGGAGGCAACCCTCTCGTCTACCGGTGTGAACCCCAATGTACAGGCACTGAGCCGGGGGGCAATGAGTATTCCCACACCTGCTCTGCGCCTCTCACCGTGAGCAACTCCAGAGTGGAAGAGAGTCCAACCTCTCTCGAGAGAACTGGTACCAGAACCCAGGCTGTGTGTGGAGGCAAGTCCGACTATATCCAGTCGGAAATTCTCTGCCTCACACACCAGCTCGGGCTCCTTCCCTGCCAGAGAGGTGACATTCCATGTCCCAAGAGCTAGCTTCTGCAGCCGAGGATCGGACCGCCAGGGTCCCCGCCTTTGGCTGCCGCCCAGCTCGCATTGCACCCGACCCCTTTGCCCCCTCTCATGGGTGGTGAGCCCATGGGAAGGGGGACCCACGTTGCCTCTTCGGGCTGTGCCCGGCCGGGCCCCATGGGTGTAAGCCCGGCCACCAGGCGCCTGCCAACGAGCCCCACCTCCAGGCCTGGCTCCAGAGGGGGGCCCCGGTGACCCGCGTCCGGGCAAGGGAAACCTAGATCCATTTATTTTTATCATCATTGGGGTCTTTTGAGCCGTGCTTTGTCTGGCCCCTCACCTAGAACCTGTTTGCCATGGGTGACCCTGCCAGGGGCATAAAGCCCCAGACAACTTAGCTTCTAGGATCATTGGGACACACAAACCCCTCCACCACGGTAAGGTGATGACTCACGGAGGGGTTGTTTGTACTATTTTTTTGAATTTGTTTTTGAACTCAGCAAGCAATTTATTCATTTTCAGGTCCGTTTCGAAATTATTTCACATATTAACACCTTTGACAGATACACTTCTTTGCTTGATGTTTGTTCTTGTTTTGAGTTTTTTGAATAACTTGGTACCTCTTAAATCATAGCTGCTTTCTCGAATTTCGAAAAACTTCTGAATGTTTTGGCAGAGCAGGTTATTGTGTGCTATGTACATTAATTGGGCGCTTTTAAAGTCAACCAGGTCATAAAATGTCATCGTATTTAATTTGATAAATAGTGGATTTGTGGGTTCCGTATATTTTGATCTATTAACAATTCAAATTGCTTTTTTTTTGTAGTTTTAGAATAGGGAGTGTGTTTGTTTTGCAGGCATTTCCCCATATTTCCACACAGTAGGTCATAAAAATGGTAATAATAATGAAGAGTTTAATGTGTACAAAGATCTCTTATTTAGCAATTCCTTGGTTTTGTAGAGGATCCCTATGGTTTTGGCAATTTTTCTTTTTACGTTATCGACATGTGGCTTCCAACATAGTTTTGAATCTATTACTAATCCGAGAAACTTGGTTTCATACGCTCTGTCTATGTCAATTGAGTTTACCATAATTTTAGCTTGATGTTTGATTGGTCTTGTGCCAAAAACAATTAACTTCAATTTTCTTCAGGTTAAGTGACAATTGATTTCTGTCGAACCAGTTTTTTAATTTGTTTAATTCGTTTTCTACGGTCGTCAGGAGCTGTTTCAGATTCATTCATCAGAAAGTTGTATCATCAGCAAATAGGACATAGCTTGTAGCAGACATGTGCACATTTCAGCATGATGTCTTTGATCCACTGGTGAAAAGGACACTTTGATTCGCTGCTCTTTCATCTATAACTGCTTCAAACAACAAAGTGTATGCATTTTTTTCTTTCCATAATCATCAGGATACACCCAGTTATTGAAAAATATTGAACAATACAGTACATGTGAAACAATACAAATGTGATGTTTTGAGCCCGCCAAAGAGCCACCGGTTGGCCACCCCTGGCATAGATGCTAAACAACAGTGGGCCAAGTACTGATTCCTGAGGAATGCCAAGTGAATTAACACGGTACATCCTGTCTTGAGGGATAATAACTAAACCAGGGAGATGCTGATTTTCTGATTGAGATGCAGCCATGTAATCAGTAAGCTATTGAGCTACGACTTTTTCAATCATTTTCATAATTAACTGGCCTATAATTATGAAGACTGTCTGGGTCGAGGTTTGCTTGCTTTTGAAGGGGTTGGATAACAGCAGTCTTAAATGATGCCGGTACACTGCCAGAGGAGAGTGATTAATTAATCATAACATCAATCATCAATCAATCATATTTAAGATGTAAGCTTCTATAATCATAAACAGATCTTTAATTAGGAAGTGGGTCAAGAACGCAAGTTGTCTACACCAGCAATAATTAGTGTTATCATTATTTATTCTTTTTGTAGTTGATTTGGGCTCAAACAATGAATGCAGACCACGATTAAGAATCAGCGATCTGATATTAGTGTGGTGTCCAGTGTTAATGTTCCAGCTGGCTGAACAGAGCTGAGGAGCCATTTGAGGAATGTCCTGGTGACCTTACACACAAACAGAAGCCAAAAGGGCCGCAGGGGGTGGGTGGCACCACAGGGTGTGAGATGACAGTATGCACGCATGCACGCGTGTGTGTGCCCATGCATAGCAGCATGCGAATGAGAAGGCAGTGTAGTCTCAATGTGTGTATACACACAGGGACAATTGTTTGCACTCTTTATTTAAAAACAAAAGCAAAAAGAGAGAGAAAAATACTCTAGGCTCACTAGAGTAACTTGAAACTGTTAAACGTAATAACATTGGTCAATAACTTGTTTTTAATCAGAGATTTCAGTTAACCTTTGAAAAAAAAATTGCTTGATTTTGAATCTGTCTATGATGATCTTTTATGATATCTCCACCGCCGATCAGAGATGACATGCACAAGCAGAAAACAAATAAATGTTTTTAAAAAAACATTCAAACCTGAACTAAAAGTAAAAGTGCATTAGGAATTTTGAATATATTCAGATTCAGAAAACTTTATCTGGTAATTATATCAATTTAATTGATCGATTAGTTAATTGTGTCAATGTGTGGCCAGCATCGATAGATACTGGACTACTAAGTATCGCTGTAGCTAGATCACAGGGCAGACAAATCAGTACATCGATTAAATATCGTTAACTCCAAATGTGCATCATTTAAGATTTGTTTAATAATTTGAGCTTTTATTTAGGAGAGTAAGGATTAGATTGATGTTTTTCAACCAATGGAGCCAAGGCATCTGTGTTGCATAAGAAAAATTAATTGTGTAATATCGAACAAAAATATCAGAAAACGTACAGGGCTGCTTACTGAAATAATTATCTTGTCTCAATCGAGACACAAATGTACAAGGCATCTGTTTTGCATAAAAAACATTAATTGTGAAACATTGAACAAAAATATCACAAACCGTACGGGGCTGCTTACTGAAATAATTATCTTGTCTCAATCGAGACACAAATGTACAAGGCATCTGTTTTGCATAAGAAACATTAATTGTGAAATATCAAACAAAAATATCACAAAGCGTACAGGGCTGCTTACTGAAATAATTATCTTGTCTCAATCGAGACACAAATGTACAAACTCATTGTGAAAAAAAGCTTGTAAATTCGAACACAAATCATATATACAGTATTTGCACGTTGCCATGACTTACTCTTTTTGAATGAATTGCAAGAGGTGGAAGACAGCTTGGATGTACATTTTGCCATCCAATTCAATAGCATTTATTTGTTTTGTTTTGTTTTGTTTTGTGTGTGTGTGTGTGTGTGTGTGTGTGTGTGTGTGTGTGTGTGTGTGTGTGTGTGTGTGTGTGTGTGCAGTAGATATGTCCAAAGTATGTATGTATCTACATATGTATAAAGTATGTATATATGTATTCAAAACTGGCGGCTTCAAACAATGGTATCGCTAATTTAGGATTTTGTTGAACAAACATTTGAGGTATTCACTAGAATCAGATGGGCTCTGCAAACTTTGACGAGGCTTGCATATGTCAGCAGCTGTTTGAGCCCTGTGCTTATAAGCAAACTGCTCCAGCAAGCTCAGGTTTGAAGTGTGCCTTCTCTAGATTCTGTTTCAGCTCCTTCCATAGAACTTTGGATTTGGATTGCGTCTTTTCAGAAAGGGACAATGTTTGTCCTTTTCCCTTCTTTAGTACTTTTTAGCTATGTGTTTATCTTCTTGAATGACCCACACCACGCTTTCTGATATCGCGCAGCTCTGCATGTCAGCCCAGTAGGCGCTGATAGTCTTGAGATTTCTGCGTAGATGAGACACCCTGTTTGATACCCTTCCATTAAATACAAGAATAAAAGTCCCTGTAGTAATTTCAAAATACATATTGACAAGGCATAAAACTATCTTGGTGGACAGACAAGACCCGATGCTTTTTGACATGTTACTATAGATGCTTGGTCACTGGATCTGATTTGCTGCAACTGCATCAATGCCTGATTTTCACGAGTTAAATTTAAGCTTTTTTTCTGCATTATTTTGTCATGACCAAGTAATTTCAGCGACCCTTGTGGGTTTTTAATTCTGTTCCACAAGGATACCAGCAGTTTTGGCCATGTATGAATATGTATGCCATTTCATATTTGATTAAAAAGAGTTCTTTCAAGGAAGAAAAGAAATAATGTGTGAGGGTTTGTCGCATGCGTTCATGCGTGCATGTTGGGTGTGTATCAATCAGCTGGGGGTCAGTTGCAGCCTTTGACCATTGTCTCCCTCTGTGACCAATAGAAAAGCATCATAACCCTTTCAGCTCAGACATATTTAGAAAGCAGATAAAAGCACCTTTTACAAACTGGATACACGTTAGGCACAAAGCCCGGGGTCAAGCGCAACAAATTAACAACCCTCTTTCTGACGGAGGTGATTGGGTTTGCGGGAGAGGGATGGGGATGGGGGGAGGACGGCGGTGGGTGGGGGGTGTTGAGAGTAGTTTAACCGCCCCTTGAGCCCATAGCCAAATACTTGCACATTCATTCAGTAGAGTTGTGGTCTTAGATTAGTCCACCTTTCTTTATTTTTGGCTTTGTTGTCCTAAATTTTTACAAACGTAATTATTTTGTTGAACACGGAGCCAGACATTTACATAAGCTAACAATGAGTAAGTAATGTTCCCATATGTATCAGTTGTTGTTTGAACAACAACTCTACCTTCGTTTACTGTGCAGGTAGATGCAAATCTTTAGTGTGCTGCGCTCTGGCTGTCGACTGCGACAGCTTCCCTTGGGTGGCAAATTTCTGAATTTGACAGATCAAACAACTTTCACTTTCCAATCAAGCTTTTCCAATCAACCTTTTCATTCAGTCAGCCATTTTTCATATACATGACACCGAAATCTTGGGCACATTTATTTATTCTATGACCACCCCTCACAGTCTTGAAGAAAGTGGTTGGACTGCACTTAGGAGAGAATTTTTGACTGTCCAGAAAAATTGTAAGCACGGATCGAGTTAAATTAAAGGTGGTTCTTTACGAGGTATTACTAACCTACACCATCTCGGACTTTAGATAGATTTTTTTTTTGTTCACGTTGGTTTTTGTGACAGATACCATATTTATGTGTGTCCAAGGCAGGTATCTCAGTGTCACACTTAGAATTTAGTTTGTGTGACACTCTCTGAGACAATAATGCCAGCTGATGAGGGTACCCAAACGGCAGTGGGGCCTCAGCGTGTTGATAGTGATGTAAAGTGAAGTTAGCGGGTGAAGCACATATTCGGGCAGTAGAGGATATTCCATCAGAGACTGTGTGTGTTTAGGGTGGCCACCTGCCCTGCATCAAGCGAGAGAGGCCCTGACCTTAGCAGCTATAATATCAGTGCAAGCTCTGACCCTGATCGGGCCTGTTGGGTGCTTTAAATGGGTGAGGGAGAAAAGGGACATGAAGGGGTGGTTACCAATTCTGTCATTGTAAGGCAGGGGTGTTCCACCCTGTCTCCCCCAGAGCCATCACCCATTGAGGGATGAGTAATGTGAGTAATAGAGAGTAATAGGATCCAGATAGTGATTGTGACCATAACCCTATTGTATCCTATGTCAGCAGGGTCAGAGGTCACCCACCAGGCATACTGGTCCCGGCCTCACCCGACCCATTTGGGCCCTAAATGAGTTTACCCAACACTAATTACCAGGGGCTTGCCGGTAGGCCATGTTGCCTAACGGACCTGACAGCTGCTGCTATGGTCCTCTCACCAACCAGTCCTTTATCATCATACTTACTTATTCACTGTCAGTCAAACACTAAGTCAAGATAGTTTGGCATTTTAGCATACGGGCATAAAGTGAAGGACCAACATTTACCAACAAACTGAAATCATGACAAAATTCATTCTTTTATTGGTCGGATTTCTCAGACATTTTAGCAACGCTCAAGTTTTATTGGACACCATCGGCAGGCAGCCATTAGCCCCCTTCAGTTTACAGGTAAACACCACATAGCTGCCCAGGCTCAATTAGTGTTCACCGTTGATACAACCAAGAGTAGCAGTAAGAAATTATCTTCTTAGTGGCCTAACTTTATTTCATCCCGCTATCCTTGGCTGTATCACTGCGGCAGTGTGGGGCTTTTCCTCATAGGAGCTCACATTTAATGTCAATAAAATCCAACATATCGTGCCGATCACTTTTACATTTTCACAGGTTAAGTGAAAATGTCAAATGTAGTTATGTCCTTTCTGAATTCTGATTGTAATTTCCCCAATTTCACCCTGAGACTGCACGCAAGCCGAAAGGAAGGAGGCCGGGGACTAGTGAGTGTGAGAGCCACTGTCCAGGATGAAACATCCAAGCTCCATGAATACATCAAGGAGAAGGCTCCAACGAATGACGTACTCAGAGAATGCCTCAGACAATGGGGAACGGAGGATGAGGCGCTGGAAGAGGGACCATCATGGGAGGACAAGCCCCGACACGGGATGTACCACCGGACCATAACTGAAGTGGCCGATCTCAAGAAGTCCTATCAGTGGCTAGAGAGGGCTGGCCTGAAGGACATACACAGAGGCACTCATCCTGGCTGCTCAGGAGCAGGCCCTGAGCACCAGAGCAATTGAGGCCCAGATATACCACACCAGACAAGACCCAAAATGTAGGTTGTGCAAAGAGGCACCTGAGACGATCCAACACATAACTGCAGGGTGTAAGATGCTGGCAGGGAAAGCCTACATGGAACGCCATAACCAGGTGGCTGGCAGTCTCCCAAGACATCTGTGCGGAGTATGGACTGGAAACCCCAAGGTCAAAATGGGAAACACCTCCGAAGGTGGTGGAGAATGACAGAGCGAAGATCCTGTGGGACTTCCAGATCCAGACTGACAAGATGGTAATGGCGAACCAACCAGATATTGTCATCATAGATAAAGGGCAGAGGAAAGCCGTTGTAGTGGATGTAGAAGGAACACGAGAAACTCGAGAAATACCAAGGGCTCAGAGAAGAGCTGGAGAGAGCCTGGAAGGTAAAGGTGACAGTCGTGCCTGTAGTGGTCGGAGCACTCGGGGCAGTGACCCCCAAACTAGATTTGTGGTTGCAACAGATCCCGGGAACAACATTGGACATCTCAGTCCAGAAATGTGCAGTGCTGGGTACAGCAAGGATACTGCGCAGAACCCTCAAGGTTCCTGGCCTCTGGTAGGGGACCCAAGCTGAATGAGGGCCGGACACCACCCGAGGGGTGAGACGAGGATTACCGTATTTTCACGACTATAAGGCGCCTTTAAAAGTCTTAAATTTTCTCCAAAATGGACAGGACGCCTTATGGTGCGGAGCGTCCTTTATATGCGCTGAGTTCCAAAATCTGACTGACAGCCGACACGCTGTTTATAGAGAAAAGGCGGAAGTGACTGTGGCCAGGCATGCGGAAAAGAAGTCGGCCAATCAGGGAAGGGTGGGCGTGTATATATACATATATGGAGAGGGAGAGAGAGGGAGAGAGAGGACAGGCAAGCTAGTCCGCCAATGGTGAAGGGTGGGCGTGTAAGTGGACGCCTCAAGCCAGTACTGTACCAACACTTGTATAGAGTGTGGCAATGTGCATTGTTGCAAAACAACTCCGGTTTTGGTTTCTAAGAACCCCTGAAAATAAATTCGACAAAAAGACACGCCTACGAAGCTCAGTTCAAACTTAAAGCCACCGGTTATGCTTTTGGCATGCGTGCCCATCTCACAGCAGCGGTGAAAAAAAACAAGTCAAGCAAATGAACTCTGAGCCTGCCGTTATTATTCCCGGAGGCTTGACTAAAGAACTCCAACCGCTGGACATTGGCATCAACCGGGCGTTCAAAGTAAAGTTCCAAACGGCATGGGAACAATGGATGATCGGTGGCAAACACAACTTTACAAAGAGTGAGATGCAGCACTTGGCGAGTTACGCCACAATACGCAACAACGAGAGGGAACGCGGTGTTTTTGATGGATTACGGTACTTGCACAATTGTTCAATTCTTTCTACACACACACGCGCTGCCACCATGTTTCGCTCTGTTCTTTACTTTCAAATGTGGGAAAGCTTCACACGAGAGAAATGCTGACTTTGCTGTTGCTACTCCTTCTTTCCGCTCGGCAATGCGTAGCAACTCACACTAGCATGTGATGCATTCAATGACAACTGAGATGTGCAGTCCTCTGCTTCTGATACAGAGGATGAGGACTTTGATGGATTTCTGGGTGATGATTGATCGATAAACGTGAGAACATTGTACGATGGCTAAATAAAATACACCCGAACTCAGTTCTGCTTTCGTTGCCTTTTTAAAAACGTGTTTTTATCTTATCTGTATGTCTTGGCATGCTACCGTATGCTTCAAGCTAACGTGTTAGAGTGCGCGCATGCATGCCGTATGTTTAAGCTGGCGTATGTTTTACCACTGTAAAACTGCGGCCATTAGTACGATGCGTCCTGTGTATGTGTAAAATACAGAAATGTCACCCATTAATGAGACTGCGGCCATTAGTACGATGCGTCGAATAGTCGTGAAAATACGGTATATATATATATATATATATATATATATATATATATATATATATTAGAGCTGTCAAACGATTAAAATATTTAATTAAAAATGCAACTGTCATAATTAACTCAAATCAACAAAAAAATTAATCGTGATTACTCACACATTTTTTATCGTTTCTTAATTTCCTTTTACATTTTTTGTCCTATTTTTTTCCCATTTTAATGCTCTCATCAAGATGGAATCATGAATCAGTTTTCTATGTGCCAAATGCAAATATTTACTGAAATAACAATTTTGATTTTCAATTTTACATAAACATTTTTCACTTGGTGCAGTTATTCACACATAATCTCACACAATATTACTGTCCATCAATAACGGTGAAAAAAATATTTTGTCACACAACAGCTGCTTTAACAGCTTTTTTTTTTTATGAAATCAAAACAGAGCAATATAACATTGTAAAGTGCACATCTAAGGTACACCTAGTACTCAGCCTATAGTGGATTTAAACCATGGTTGCATACTTCATTTTTCTCAAGTTTGCTTTGAACACAGCATTCTGTTTCTGTATGTTTGTTGAAGAATAACGAGACACCGGACACCAGTGTTCATTATGTGCCGCTGTATTGGAAACTGCCGGCCCTACAAACAAGCACACGCACTTCCCCCGTGCTGCAGGGGCAAACCATTCTGAAATTGGGGTGGGGGGTTCACTCCCCCTAACACAGTCAGGCTATGTTGATTGTATTGGTCCTTCTTGCGCGGAAGTCTCTCTACGGTTTTGTGTAGACCTCATTTCGAATGACTACACTTTACTTTCGCTAGGTTGCTACCACTGTAGCGCACTGTCACACAGAGAAGCTCCAGCCGCTCTATTTACATGGACACAGAACACTGTAACCTTCCACACAAAATACTTCCAAACAAGTAACAATCGCGTCAGTGGCATACATCGTATACCTGTATGATACAGAGAGAGACAGAAGAACAGATAACTTTGGTCTTGTCAGTGGAGCAATATGGCAACTTTTTAAAAGTAAACTTTCCATTCATAAACTCTTTAAGTATCCGTTTTCGGTGTCTCGCGCTGCCGTGGCTGGCAAAACAGACATGGGCGTGGACTTGTTGTTTTGTTTCTGGTGTATTTATAGAGCAACGTAAAATCCGCTTGTGACGTGTGCCGCGTTAATTTCGCGAGAAAAATTTTAATCCAGTTGAAATTCATTTAAATTAATGCCAATAACAACGCACTAAACTGACAGCTCTTATACATATATATATATATATATATATACTGTATATATATATATATATATATATATATATATATATATATATATATATATATATATATATATATATATATACGTAAAGTATATCTATATTTCATGTACACTTCATGTAGCCATACATGTTCACACCATGACACTACCACGACCACGCTTCATGAGTTGGTACAGTATAGTTGGATTGTGAACGTGAACACTCCTTCTCCATTACTCTTCACATCACTTAGCTACAAGCTCATCCGCCCATAGGATGTCATATCAGACCTCGAAAGGTTTTTTTTTTTCGGTGTTATTCGTGAGGATAAGCGTCAATGGTTGGACGGATGTTTGGCTAAGTCTAATTGTGCCTTCCTGTTTTTGAAGCTCACTCTTTGTTTACTTGTTTAGATGAACTCTCTGTATTCACTCTGGACTAATATTTTCTTGATTGTTGTCCTTAACACATGCAGTGCCTGGAGAGCGTTCTCGCCAAATGTGAACATTTTTTTTCTTTTGCCAGGAAATAATTTCACAACAGTTGTTTTCTGTGATTTTTGGAGTTCATTGGTGCTGCTGAGATCACAGAGTGTGTTCTTTGGCCAAATCTATTTATGCTATCTCTCTGATGGGTTCGTTTTGATTCTTCAGCCGAATGGCGGCTTGCTTCGCTGATAGTGACACAGGGTTCTACGTCAATAGTGGCCCCGGTCCACTACGTGACTGTACTGGGCCACCCATAGTTCACTGACGCTCGCCCGACTGGGCCGTAACACATTCCTTTCATAGATACAATGAAATCAAAATGTTCTTGCCTTTTTAAAATATTTATTCTGAAATATTTGGGCTTTTATCCACATAAATTGATTATGTTTTTGCATGTCTGATTTTTCCAAAAGCAATGGCTTGAATAAAACATAAGGCCCACAAAATGTCACATGTTAAATATTCACTTACATACTGCAACAAAAGCATACCACACAGACGTAATATATTCCTAAAGTCTTAAATAATATTGTATAAAAATGTTGATTATGAAATAATCATTGAAACTTATTGTACTATGTCATGAATATACAGCCCCAGTGTCTGTTCTTGCAAGGGCACAACCCAAAACGTGCATTTCAATCTCATTCGGAGAGTTAACAGATTATAATAATCAATACTTTTTTTGATGGATATATAAATAATGATTTTTAAACAATTATTCATTTATTTCAAAATGTAGCATTGATTCAACTAATACTCAGTTTTAAATAAAACTTAAAAGAACAACTGAAATATAAATTACAAAGAAGTACAAATATTTTTGTTTTGATTTGATTAGATTAAATACATTTGGTAACACTTGTCTTTTTGTGTTTGTGTGTAGTTCCTTTGTAACAGGTACTGCTTGTTGTGAGAACTTGTCCCCTCTTCGCATCTGGGATGTTGAACGGTAAGTGAAGACTGCAGACAGCCAACAACAGGTACACACCTCTAATCTAACACGCGACAGTACTGCCTTATTCCACTTCTTCGTTTCAATAGTTTTTTTGGGTACTGCCACACAAAATAATGCAGTCCCACCTTCCTGTGTGCAGTTTGCATATTCGCTAAGTGCTTGCGTGGGTTTTCTATGGGTTGTCCGCTTTCCTCCCACATTGCAATAGCATGCATGGCAGGTTAATGGAACACTCTAAATTGTCCCGAGGTATGATTGTGGGTGGATGGTTTTTCGTCTATGTTTTCCCTGCGATTGGCTGGCAAACGGTTCGGAGTGTACCCCGCCTAAGACAGCTGGGTTCATCTCCAGCACGCCCACAGCCCTCGTGAGGATAAGCAGATTAGAAAAAGAATGGATGGATAGAAAAACATTATTTTGTCTTTGAGATATACTGTCATTGTTTCATGTGTTTACATTATGTGGATTTGTGTGATCAACAGATCACCGTTTTATCTTCCTTAGATGTTTTTCCACTTTTTAAACTGATATGTTTTCATCGCACCCATATACAGTCATACCTCTGTTTTTGACCAGAATCCGTTCCAGAAGGCTGTTCGAAAACCGTAACCACGCTCTTTAAAAAAAAAAAAAGTTTCGCGAACACGTCTGCTCACAATGGAAAGCGACACGAGGAAGCGTCACTTCCTCGTCTATCCGAGGAAGCGTCACCACTTCCTCGTGTAAGGAAGTCGAAAGGAGTCAAGTGGTGCATTCAAGTACGCTCAGTTTGTTCGAGAACCAATTTTCGGTCGTAATCCGAGGCATAAAAAAACTCAAAATTTTTGGTCGAAAACCGATTTGGTCGAGAACAGACATTCGAAAACCGAGGTTTGACTGTACAAAAAAAATGGACTGATCTAGCTCAATTCCTTGTCAAGCCAAACACGAGCCCCTCAACTTTGAGTTACAAAATGTACGATTGGCTATGGAGACTGACAGTATTTGATGGAAGTTTTTACATGCAAGAGGACTTTGGTTTCCATTCGATTCAGGCTGGATTTCTTAGTGCACGTAAATTTGCCAAATGTGGAGCAAAGAAGAGCTCGGAGCTGTTTAAAATTACGGAGTTGGAAAATTCCTGTCTGTGAAAGGCATGGCTTAAAATGTATCCATTCCGCACAAGGCCCCTGTAATTCCTAGCTTTACCTGCTCAGATTAAAACAAGACAACACAGCTAAGAATATGCTGCTCCCTGTTCCCAAGGGCTAGAAATATGAGAAGGAAGAAAGGACAAATCGGGAGGTGTGAGAGGATGTACACACATGTACAAAACTGTTGGTGCCCCTCATTTAATGAGAAAAAAACCCAAATGTATTAAAAATCAAGTAATAAAATCAGACATCAATTCTGAATTCATCGGTTGGGGCTCAACATTTTAGTTTGACAAGGGCAGGGTACTGTGATTAATCATGATATATAACAATAGATACATTTTATTAAACGTTTTAAGTTCTCTGTGCCAACATGGAAGGTGTTACCCCAGTTTAATTTATTGAATTGACCAACACACCAGATTTGGGGAAAGTCCAGGGATCTCAAATTAAAAAGTAAAGTTTTTATAACATCAGGCATTAACTATTTCAAAACCACTGTATGATAAGATTGCCCATGTTAACAAAATGAGCGCATACCATATATGAATATACACTTGTAACTTGGCAGGGTGTTAAGAGTACAATTGTGTTTGTATTTCAACTCTTTGCTTAGATGTGTTTAACTTTGCACACCTAAATTCAGGACAGATTAAAAAAAATACAGTATTGAGTTAGGAAAAAAAAATGTTTTCCTCAACGGGATTAGCAAGGTTGAATTTTTTTTGACGATAAAACACTTGAGTTGTAACAGTTTTTGTCAGGGTGTCATGAAAAACGCTTACGATCACCAATTCAGATGAGTAATTCAAGCAAATACAAGTGGCGCCATCGGAGCAGCACCCAAACCTTTTCCCTCTGTTTCATGAGAAAGGAGGCACCCTTTTTAGAATCCAATGGCTTGACTGCAAAATTCCCTGCATTCCTCAACCCTGAAAAGATTGGCTCCAATGTCTGAGCTGGAAGCTGTGTAATACAATTTGCAGCAGCATTGTCCTTGTAGTGCACATTTCTTCGACATTTAATAGGATTTGATTATGGCTCCTACCAGGACCCCTCTTGGCCACTCCAACAGGAAATATTGGATTCCTGATGTTTTGAGCTCAGATGTGCAGGGTAAATTGGGTGGACATGAAACAGGTTGGGAAGCTCCCCTCTGTTTGTTTTAGTGAGTAAAAACCCCAGCAGGGCCACTATTCTCTACTTGTCAGACAGCTTTTGACACCTGGACTTGTTTCTCCATGCCTCCCCATGCTTCTCGAGCTCAGACTTAACATAGCCTCCAACCACTTGTCACAAAACACACACAGACAGTGCTTTTAATTAGCGGTCCTCACACTAGATAACGCCCTGAGCTTTTCCCATTTTTTCCTTTGACAATTCATTAACGATTTCTCCTTTCACAAGCTGTGTGTGTGTGTGTGTGTGTGTGTGTGTGTGTGTGTGTGTGTGTGTGTGTGTGTGTGTGTGTGTGTGTGTGTGTGTGTGTGTGCGCGTGCGTGCGTGTGCGCGTGCGTGCGTGTGCGTGTGTGTGGCCCCGAATACCAACCTGGCTCCTGCAGTGAGACCAGACTGGCTTAAATCAGGACAGAGACCCTGTGTGTCCCACAGCTAGAAACCTCTCATGACAATCACTGGGTCTGTGACGGCCCCGACCTCCTGTTAGCTGACTTTACAGAGTACAAAGTGTACAAAGTTACATTTTGTATTGCATCGTATTTGAAACTTCTAGTTAATTTTTTTCAAATAGGCTACTTAATTCGTCCGAAGATTAAGGAATTTTCAAAATGGTACATATATTATACACATTATATTCTTTGTAAATGGCCTACAGTGTCATCGTTTACACTAGTTTTCAGTTCAGAGTTGCTCCCATGCTTGTGGTAAGATCTGGGCTGGGGATGGTGGGAACTGGAAGCCCACAGGCTACACTCTGAGTGGGCCCTTGACCCCCTTAATTGACACCCCCCACCACCACGTAAATATGACACACACATACACATATATACATGTGTGTGTGTATTTAGTTATTTATGTATTTATTTGTTTGTTTGTTTGTTTGTTTCCATTGTGGGATGTGGGAGGAAACCAACACAGGCATGGGGAGAACATGCAACTCCACACAGGAAGGCCAGAGCCAGAATCGAACCCTGAACCGCTGTACTGAAGCGGATGTGCTAACAGGCACACACACACACACACACACACACACACACGCACACACAGAGTGTGTGAGAGAGAGAGAGAGAGAGAGAGAGAGAGAGAGAGAGAGAGAGAGAGAGAGAGAGAGAGAGAGAGAGAGAGAGAGAGAGAGAGAGAGAGAGAGAGAGAGAGAGAGAGAGAGAGAATTAGTTCCTTATTATTTGCAGATGTGTATATACTTTTGTTAGCAATCTGGTCTTATGTATGCTCACTCGGTTCTGTTACAGTTCTAAACAATTGTAAGTTAAGCGGTTCAGAAAACGAATGGATGTTTGAAGATATTCAACAATATGTTTGAATACATTGTCACTCTGTATTTAAGGTATAAGTTCTTGGATGACAAGGCATTATTTGTTCATTAATTAATATGTTCGTAACTCTTCCACTTTGTGATTCGTCTTACGGGGTGCTGTGCTAAAGCGCTCGGGTTTAGTGTTAAGGAGAAAATGAGGAGTCACTACCCAACTCAAGCTCCAACTCAGCCAAATCAAGAACTCCCCATCGGCTCAGACTTTGCCATGAGACCTGGGCAATGAGTAAGCTCTCATCCAATAAGGCGCCCTGCGGAGATGTTCCTCGTCCAATAAGGCGGCACCCTGGGGTAAAGCTGAGGGATTACCAGACAGACCCTCTGGCTTGAACTTCAGGGTGAAGAGGGGAGGTGATTTGCTGTACAGGGCTGCTTGGTCACCAAGGCTAGCAGACTCCTATAAATGGTTGCTACGGGGCAGGTATCAAACGTGTGAAAGTCGCACACAGTCACGGTCACGAAGGGTATTAAGTAGCAACAAAGACACAGTTATAATGCAATAATACGCACTGCTGAGTGCAGGTTATTCTTCAATAATCAAGAGACCTGCAGCAAGATATACAAAACTGTGATCACGAGCATGCATGGCACTACCCTGAGTTCGACTGTCACACACACTTACACAGGTCACGCCGCATTAACCTAGAAAAACATAGTTTATGTATCACATTAGCAGTTACTTACTCCCACTGATTTGTACTCGGTCTCCCGTCTGTGTTCACTGAGCTAAGCGTGACTTTGTGACGTTTTTAGTTGCATTTAACGACATGACTAAAAAATATTCTTGCA
Organism: Hippocampus zosterae; assembly: GCF_025434085.1. Classification (NCBI taxonomy): domain Eukaryota; kingdom Metazoa; phylum Chordata; class Actinopteri; order Syngnathiformes; family Syngnathidae; genus Hippocampus; species Hippocampus zosterae. The sequence goes on along the minus strand of NC_067461.1, from coordinate 21,937,931 downwards.
GTTACGACTGCTCCTTCTGCTGCTTTTACAATTAGCATAAAAGTGCAGTGGTTAGCACGTCGTTTTCACAGTGCAGAGGTACCGGGTTCGATTCCAGCTCCGGCCTCCCTGTGTGGAGTTTGCATGTTCTCCCCGGGCCTGTGTGGATTTTCTCCGGGTGCTCCGGTTTCCTCCCACATTCCAAAAACATGCATGGCAGGCTGATTGGACGCTCTAAATTGTCCCTAGGTGTGAATGTGAGCGTGGATGGTTGTTCGTCTCTGTGTGCCCTGCGATTGGCTGGCAACTGATTCAGGGTGTCCCCTGCCTACTGCCCGAAGACGGCTGGGATAGGCTCCAGCACCCCCGCGACCCTGGTGAGGATTAAGCGGTTCGGACAATGGATGGATGTTAGAATAGATTATTTGTCTCCTTTCCGGAGCACAAGTAGAGGTTTGATGTAAGTATACTTCTCTCAACCAGGCATTTTCAATACTTGTTCCTCTGCATGACGAAGAAAAGTACTGTTTTGAGTCTGTTTGCTAACCGCTTGATTGAAAAACTACATGGCTAATTACGATGAAACTTGAAGGCTGGTACATCCGCCAAGCAATAACCCCCAAAATTGACTCCCGTGACTTTAATTGTAACCCCAAATCTTTGTAAACCGAAGCAGTTTTTTTTCAGTAAAAAGAATGGAATTAGAATGAATCTCTTCCATCCCCAGAACCAAGTCACTTTAACGTGCGGTTGGTGCAGACACCTGATAAGTAACAAATGTAGCTACCCAGCAAACAGGAGCCTCCCTGCACCTTCAAAAGTTAAAGTGAAAGTATGTTCCTGTTTTGTCCCGATACACCGACTAATAATAGCCGCATTCTATGTTTCTGTTCCAATTTTCCTGTATTCCCCAACATTTATTATTGTAAATTCCAAAATATTAGTTTAATCACTTCTGTTCGTGCAAAGTGCACGAGTCCTTTTTTGCCCATGTGATGCTATGTTTGTGCCAGCCTGATGTTTTGGCTGGCACAAAAAAACACAAACCAAAATGCATGATTTTTTTCTGAGATAATAGTGGTTCTGTCGTATTAAGTGTGTGTAGGCAAATTGAGTTTACCCGAGGTTAACGCGAACTGAATCCCAAATTAACTTCCACTACAATAGACTACATAGTTTCTAAATGAGATTAACAAGACTGGCTGTAACAAACCCAAATTGTAATTTGCATCCAAAGAAATAAGCCTAACTTGTTTTGTTTTTATGCTCTCGTGATGTAAAAATCTTTGTTCGATTAATACTGGATACCTTTTAAATTCATGTTTATTTTTTGTGTAGTTGAATAACCTTCATTGTGTTTGCAGCCTGCTGTTACCCGCAAAAAAAATGCGACTTATGGGTGGGGTTTTTTTCCTACCTCATTATGCATTTTTGGGCTGGTGCGATTTATACTCTGGAGCGACTTATCATCCGTAAAACATGGTACATAATTTACATTCAAAAGTAATCACAAGAGAATTTTAATAAACAAAATACCTCCATTAGCTACTCAAGCAGCAAGTAAAACTCATTCCAGCCGATGATGTCATTGTCAGAGTGGCGTTACAACAGGGTTTGGCTACCCAAAATGTTGAAAGAGTCATGTTGGACCAAATAATAATAATAATAATAATAATAATAATAATAATAATAATATCCATGTCTGGAGCCCCCCCCCCCCCCCCAAAAAAAAAAAAAACTTATATAAGCCCTGCAATGAAGGCAACACATGCTGTATGTGTCTATATTAGCTATATTAGCCTACTATAAAAATTACTAAGTTGGCTACAAATACACAATGAGCCTTCATAATTAAAGGTTTTTTGGAGGGGGTGTAAATTTCCCCAGTGTGGGACAAATAAGGGATATCTTTGTCATGTTCCGTATTCTGCAGCAGGTGGCACGCGTTCACTTCTGCCGGCTGCACACCTGCTGCCTATTTGCCAGTGATTGCACCTGCTTTATCTCGGCGCTCCGGCGGTTGACCCATTGCCGGAGTATTACATGCCGTGCCACTGCTGTTGTCCATATTCCAAAACTTATTGTTCGCTACCATTTCGCGGTTGGTTATGTTATCGTCGTCCCACGGGACTCATTATCTTAACGTACGCATAGTAATACTCGTTTAAACATACTTTCCTTGCCGTTGTTTTGCAAGCGTTTTCTGTTGTCGCATTTCCTTATTTCCTGGTGCTCGTTTTACCAGCGCTTTCTGTTGTCGCGTTCCTTATTTCCAGCGTTTTCTGTTGTTTATTAGGCGGGATTTTTGTTTATAATAAATATTATTGTTTTGACAGAGTCCTTGTCGGTGTCTGCTATTTCGGGGATCTGCTTACTTTCGTTTTCTCCGTTACGTATGAAGCAGTTCCCTTTCCCTGCTTCGTGCGTAACGTGACAATCTTAATCTTTTCCCCCTGCAGCGCATCTTGTAGAACAGGGGTGCCCAACCTTTTATGAAGGAAGGCCTACTTATTGACCAACAACCATAGGCACACACTTACACACGCATGCCATAATGACCAACAGCCATAATGGCCGCTAAGACGAACAAGGCATGGAACACATTTTTGCGGCGTGTTAACTATTGTAGCTCCGTTTAAAAATTCTTCTCTTGGCCCTCCAGATTCCCATTTTTTTCCAGTTCCCTCTGTGAATTGTACATTCATCCCTCCCTGCTAATAGAAATGTGTGTCGCAGGCTATGATGCAAATCCTTGTTGACAGAAATGTTGAAATTTAATATTTATCTTAAACATTTTTACAACATTGGATTTTCAAACATTTTTGAAAAAGCTCCAGGCAGCCACTAGCGTGGCGGTAAAGAGTCGTATGTGGCTCCAGAGCTGCGGGTTAGAATGACTACTGTGGTAGATCTAGTAGTTTTAGCATACGTATTAATACTGTCGTTTGTATTTATTTATTTATTATTCTGTTGAACAACAATTCAGAAGCATTCGTCTGATATTCATTGGTTCATTTTCATTACATTTTCCCCATTATTTTCAGAGTCAAGTAAATTCAGAGACCGCTGTTTATTCTTTCATTTACAGAAGGGTACCAACCATTTTGTCCACATGTAAATTGCAACAACAAGTTGTACCTTTCCAGCTCCAAGGGTGCACTGGAGTGGGGGGGGGGGGGGGCACACTCTTTCAGTCCTCCTGCCCATAGCCAGAAAATTGGGAATTGAACCAGGTCACAACCAGATGTTTAACTCTCAATTTGTAATTATTTCCTTGCCTGCAGGTTGGAGTGTGTCTGCAGTCTGGGTTCAGACTTCCGCCGAGGGGCTGGTGTGTTAGATATGGTGTTCGAGACACCTTTTCACCTCTTCACCTGTGGCTATGACACATTTATTCGACTCTGGGACCTTCGTCTAAGTCCACAGTGAGTGCAAATCTGTCCTCTTTTCCAAATCAAAGTATTGCTATACCCTGGAGGTGGGGCTCGTTGGCAAGCGCCTGGTGGCCGGGCCTACACCCATGGGGCCCGGCCGGGCACAGCCCGAAGAAGCAACGTGGGTCCCCCTTCCCATGGGCTCACCACCCATGAGAGGGGCCAAAGGGGTCGGGTGCTATGTGAGCTGGGCGGCAGCCAAAGACGGGGACCCTGGCGGTCCGATCCTCGGCTGCAGAAGCTAGCTCTTGGGACATGGAATGTCACCTCTCTGGCAGGGAAGGAGCCCGAGCTGGTGTGTGAGGCAGAGAATTTCCGACTGGATATAGTCGGACTTGCCTCCACACACAGCTTGGGTTCTGGTACTAGTTCTCTCGAGAGGGGTTGGACTCTCTTCCACTCTGGAGTTGCTCACGGTGAGAGGCGCAGAGCAGGTGTGGGCATACTCATTGCCCCCCGGCTCAGTGCCTTTACATTGGGGTTCACACCGGTAGACGAGAGGGTTGCCTCCCTCCGCCTTCGGGTGGGTGGACGGGTCCTGACTGTTGTTTGTGCATATGCACCAAACAGCAGCTCAGCATACCCACCCTTTTTGGAGTCCTTGGAGGGTGTGCTGGAGAGTGCTCCTGCTGGGGACTCCCTTGTTCTGCTGGGGGACTTCAATGCTCACGTGGGCAATGACAGTGAGACTTGGAGGGGCGTGATTGGGAGGAACGGCCCCCCCGATCAGAACTCGAGTGGTGTTTTGTTATTGGACTTCTGTGCTCGCCACGGATTGTCCATAACGAACACCTTGTTCAAACATAAGGGTGTCCATATGTGCACTTGGCACCAGGACACCCTAGGCCGCAGTTCGATGATCGACCTTGTAGTTGTATCATCGGATTTGCGGCCGCATGTTCTGGACACTCGGGTGAAGAGAGGGGCGGAGCTGTCAACTGATCACCACCTGGTGGTGAGTAGGCTCCGATGGTGGGGGAAGATGCCGGTCCGTCCTGGCAGACCCAAACGTATCGTGAGGGTTTGTTGGGAGCGTCTGGCGGAATCCCCCGTCAGAAGGAGTTTCAACTCCCACCTTCGACAGAGCTTTTCCCATGTTCCGGGGGAGGCGGGGGACATTGAGTCCGAGTGGACCATGTTCCGTGCCTCTATTGTTGAGGCGGCCAATCTGAGTTGTGGCCGTAAGGTGGTTGGTGCCTGTCGTGGCGGCAATCCCCGTACTCGCTGGTGGACACCAGCAGTAAGGGATGCCGTCAAGCTGAAGAAGGAGTCCTATCGAGCCTTTATGGCCTGTGGGACCCCAGAGGCAGCTGACGGGTATCGACTGGCCAAGCGGACCGCGGCTTCGGTGGTCGCCGAGGCAAAAACCCGAGCGTGGGAAGAGTTTGGTGAGGCCATGGAAGCCGACTTCCGGACGGCTTCGGGGAAATTCTGGTCCACCATCCGACGTCTCAGGAGGGGGAAGCAGTGCACCACTAACACTGTGTACAGTGGGGATGGGGCGCTGCTGACTTCGACTCGGGACGTTGTGAACCGGTGGGCAGAGTACTTCGAAGACCTCCTCAACTCCACCAACACGCCTTCCTTGGAGGAAGCAGAGTCTGAGGACTCTGAGGTGGGCTCTCCTATCTCTGTGGTTGAAGTCACCGATGTGGTTAAAAAGCTCCTCGGTGGCAAGGCCCCAGGGGTGGATGAGATCCGCCCGGAGTTCCTCAAGGTTCTGGATGTTGTGGGGCTGTCCTGGTTGACACGCCTCTGCAACATCGCGTGGTCAACGGGGAGAGTGCCTCTGGATTGGCAGACCGGGGTGGTAGTCCCTCTTTTTAAAAAGGGGGACCGGAGGGTGTGTTCCAACTACAGAGGGATCACACTCCTCAGCCTCCCTGGTAAGGTCTATTCAGGGGTGCTGGAGAGGAGGGTCCGTCAGGAAGTCGAGCCTCAGATTGAGGAGGAGCAGTGTGGTTTTCGTCCCGGCCGTGGAACAGTGGACCAGCTCTACACCCTTAGCAGGGTCCTTGAGGGTATGTGGGAATTCGCCCAACCAGTCTACATGTGTTTTGTGGACTTGGAGAAGGCGTTTGACCGTGTACCTCGGGGAGTTCTGTGGGGGGTGCTTCGTGGGTATGGGGTACCGAACCCCCTGATACGGGCTGTTCGGTCACTATACCACCGATGTCAGAGTTTGGTTCGCATTGCCGGCAGTAAGTCGAAACCGTTTCCAGTGGGGGTAGGACTCCGCCAAGGCTGCCCTTTGTCGCCGATTCTGTTCATAACCTTTATGGACAGAATTTCTAGGCGCAGCCGAAGCGTTGAGGGGGTCTGTTTTGGGGGCCTCAGTATTTCATCCCTGCTTTTTGCAGATGATGTGGTGCTGTTGGCTCCTTCAAACGGGGCTCTACAACTCTCACTGGAGCGTTTCGCAGCCGAGTGTGAAGCGGTTGGGATGAAAATCAGCACCTCCAAATCTGAAACCATGGTCCTCAGTCGGAAAAGGGTGGAGTGCCCCCTCCGGGTCGGGGAGGAGATATTACCCCAAGTGGAGGAGTTTAAGTATCTTGGGGTCTTGTTCACGAGTGAGGGCAAGAGGGAGCGAGAGATCGACAGGCGGATCGGTGCAGCGGCTGCTGTGATGCGGACGTTGTATCGGTCTGTCGTGGTGAAGAAGGAGCTGAGCCAAAGGGCGAAGCTCTCAATTTACCGGTCGATCTACGTTCCAACCCTCATCTATGGTCACGAGCTATGGGTCATGACCGAAAGAACGAGATCACGGATACAAGCGGCCGAAATGAGTTTTCTCCGCAGGGTGTCCGGGCTCTCCCTTAGAGATAAGGTGAGGAGCTCGGTCATCCGGGAGGGGCTCAGAGTCGAGCCGCTTCTCCTCCACATCGAGAGGAGCCAGATGAGGTGGCTTGGGCATCTGATTCGGATGCCTCCTGAGCGCCTCCCTGGTGAGGTGTTCCGGGCATGTCCCACCGGGAGGAGACCCCGAGGAAGACCCAGGACACGCTGGAGAGACTACGTCACCCAGCTGGCCTGGGAACGCCTCGGGATCCCCCGGGGAGAGCTGGAAGAAGTAGCTAGGGAGAGGGAAGTCTGGGCTTCCCTGCTAAAGCTGTTGCCCCCGCGACCCGGCCCCGGATAAGCGGTAGATGATGGATGGATGGATGGAGTATTGCTACACTATAGTACGTATTGGGAAAATGTCTTCATTATTTAAAGGAGTCATATTATGCTTATTTGCATGATTCCATGCAGTTCCCGTGTGTCTTTAAAAAAACATGTCTGTAACATGCTATTGTCAAAATACCCCATGGATCCATTTGACTTACTTTATTTATAAGGCATTGGTGGCGTTGGTGGAATTGGCTTGTTTTCGGGGACCTCTGTCTCAAGCAGTTAGCCTACCCTCATCCCTGCCCAGATACCTCTTTGCCGCTGGCAAGCCTGTCTTTCGTTGGATTGATAACAAGATGAGACGATCTTTCCAGTGCATTCCTGACAGCATTTGGCTGTCTCTTCTTCTGCCTCACCAGGCAGCAAGTGTTTTTTTGTTTTTTTTTCGGTGCCCAGGAAAAAAATTGTGCAAACACAGCCAAATCCAAGCCCAGCCTAGCCCCGCTAATGCTGGATTGGATTGGATTGGATACAACTTTATTGTCAAATGTTCTGTATATGAAATTTCTTCCCTCTCAACATAAAACAAGAAACAATAATTTGCTGGTAACACTCTTCAGCCAATGCTGAATCTCTGTTAACACGATATCGCTTGCTGACCTTTTGGCTTCAGCGTGATCGTTCTCCGGCTGATGAAAATGGTTCTTTTGCTCGGGATCGTTGGCCAGCGTCATTGCCAAGTAATTGACTAAGAACTTACCAGGTGTAGTTTGTATGTGGATTTGCCAAACTTAATTTCACATTTAATGTGTGGGAAGGAACTCTTTAGACCGAATTGTTTTTACTGTATAGAAACATCAAAGTGAAAATAAATAAGTGCCATAGGATGTCCCCTTTAATCAATCTGTCCCATTAGGTTCCACCAAAACACCACCACGCCACCTATTGTATACTTTTTGGAGAAAGTTTTTTTTTCTCTTTTGACAAAATTACATTAACACACACTATATAGACAAGAATATCCCTCTACACTTGATAATCAATTTGTTAAGTTAGGTCCTTTACTTCCCCAAATGATTCATTTTTCATCGGAGCAAGTTCTTTTGGTTTATTGTAAGCTTCCAAATTTGTGTCAACAGTTTGGGGGAGGCTGTGGTGGCCCAGCGCACAAAGTAAGGACCATAAATGCATGCTTTGGAAGAACTAGCACAGAAACCTGGAACGAAAACTAAAATGGTGAGCTAGAAAGCCCTCTCTCAGGTCCACCAACATCAAGGTGATCTCTGATTTCACATCTTTTTTTTTTAAATATAAGAATAACCCCCCCCCCCCAACACACACTCTTCTTGACCAGAAAGTAACGACAAAGAATTTCAGCAAAGACAATCAACAAAAGTAGCAACAAACGATGACAGGTGATAAACGGGAGGGGAAAAACTAATTTCTATAGCATGAAACAAGGTCACGCTCACAAACGTGGGCTGGTTCAAGACCTTGCAATGTACAAGGCGACCTGACAAAGGACAGGCATAGATGCAGACTATTTCTACATAGGGAATAGGCCACAGGTAGAGACAGGCACCAAAATACGGAGGAAATACGAAGTAAAGCTTCTCTAATAAGTGTAAACAATTACCCTTAATAAAACATGGCAACATGAAAGACCGAACTAAGGGGACTTAACATAAATAAGACAGGAAAAATCATAATGCCAGTTTTGTTGAAATAGTGTGATTTGTTTTATAAAGTTGTGATTAAAATATTTTATAATGCAGTAACCAACCCACTAATATAAGCCATCAAGTTGTGTAAATTAATTGAGACGAGTGGCATCCACTTGGGATGGTAGTGTTTTTTTTGGGGATAGATTTTGGGGTGGTGGGATCCAGTCAAGTAAAATTAATATGACCTGATTGGCAAATCACTCGGGATTCACAAAAGGGTAGGCTGGGGTGAAAGTTTTAAGAGGGGGTCCCTCTTTAGATATGAATAGTTAATAGAGTCCATCTTAACCAGCATCAAGAGGCTCCCAGGGTCAGCTTGGAAGATAAGGCCGTCTGTCAAACTTGAAAAAAAAAAGAAGTGTGTGTGTGTGTGTGTGTATATAGAGAGAGAGAGAGAGAGAGAGAGAGAGAGAGAGAGAGAGAGAGAGAGAGAGAGAGAGAGAGAGAGAGAGAGAGAGAGAGAGAGAGAGAGAGAGAGAGAGAGAGAGAGAGAGAGAGAGAGAGAGAGAGAGAGAGAGGAGAGAGAGAGAGAGAGAGAGAGAGAGAGATGCACACTCAAACCCAATTCCAAGAGAGAGAGGAAGAGATGGGGTGATGTTTACGTGTGCCCATGTGTATGATGTGGCTCTTTGCAGAAAACCAGTAAAAAAAAATTGTCTCTTACTCTCTGACTGGTTGGCCACCCCGCCTTAGGTTTATGAGGTAATTGGGGTCGGAAGTCAGCAATCTGGAGTCCAATCAAAGTGAAGAGACTGAAGGTGTTGGATAAAGCTCCCCTGCCCTATAAAAAACATACCAGTCTGGCGTTTTATTCTCAAGACGAATTGTCTGATGTGAACCATGCCTCGCACAATAGAACTCTCAGAAGAGCGACAATTCAGAATTGTTGACATGCATAAAGCCAGGAAGGGTTACAAAAGTATCTCTCAAAGCCTTGATGTCCATCAGTCCATGGTAAGACAAATTGTCTATAAATGGAAAATGTTCAGCACTGTTCCTACTCTAATTAGGAGTGGCCGTCCTGAAAAGATGACTACAAGAGCACAGTGCAAAATGCTCAGAGAGGTGAAGAAGAATCCTAGAGTGTCAAGCAAAAATCTCTGGCACATGCCAACATCTCTGTAGACGAACCTTCAATACGCAAAACACTGAACAAGATTGGAGTTCAAGGGAGGACACCACAGAGGAAGCCACCGCTGTCCAGAAAAACCCCACTGCTGCGTGTTTGAAGTTTGCAAAAGATCATTTCGACACAGCACTCCCGGCAATATATTCTTTGGACAGATGAAACCGAAGCTGAGTTGTTTGGAACGAACACACAACACTATGTGCGGAGAAAAAAAAATGAACAACAAGCACACCAACATCAAAACCTCTTCCCAACGGTGACTTATGGTGGAGGGAGGGCATCATGGTTTGGGGCTGTGCCACTTCCTCAGGGCCTGGACAGATTGTTACCATCGAAGGAAAAATGAATTCCCAAATTTACCAAGACATTTTACTGAAGAACTTAAGACTATCTGTCCACAAATTGAAGCTCAACAGTAGATGGGTATTGCAACAGTACAGTGACCCAAATCACAGGAGTACCGGGTAAATCAACAACAGAATAGCTTCAACAGAAGAAAATATGCCTTCTGGAGTGACCCAGTCAGAGTACTGACCTCAACCCAATTGAGATGCTGTGGCATGACCTCGAGAGAGCGATTCACACCAGACATCCCAAGAACATTGCTGAATGGAAACAGTTCTGTAAAGAGGAATGGTCCAAAATTCCTCCTGACTGTCATTGGTTGAGGTGACCAGGTTTTGCAGAAATCCAGGTAATTCCAAGGGGTTCACATACTTTTTCTTGTGTATGTGCGTGTGTGTGGCACACGTAAGTCTCAAATTTTCTCCAAAATGGACGGGACGCCTTATGTGTGCAGTTTTAAAATCTGTGAATGTTGTTGTGTGACTTTGATGAGTGCTCCACTTGACTGACTGATCTTGTGCGGACACGCTGCTTATATAGAGGAAAGGCAGACGTGACTGAGGACAGCATGCGGAAATTAAAGGGGGAAGGGCATGCGTGAAACCAATAACCATTTTTGGAAATGAATAGCAATGACATTTCAACTGTTACAGCTTGGAACTGTTTTTGTAATTTAGCAATGCAATGAATTATTCATTGGCCCAGAAAGTGTATTGATTGAGGTCTAAATTCGACCACACAATATTTCCAGGTGACACATCTTATACAACTGTCCACTGTGATTTATCACGCAATGTTTGCTTTTGTGTGTGCTTGCCAGCCCCTGGTCTTTCTTAATCTCTTATTGATGAGGCTGCACTAATGGAAGATCAATGCCTATTGATAGACAACTTGCTCCTAAAATGTTTTCCTTCTCCTCACCACAGTCCAGCCCTGCTCATGTTTACAGAAGATTGTATCTCGAGATTGTTGTCACTGTGTTACTAGCACAACTCTAAAACTGTTTAAAAGGGGCCTCTGATGAAAAATTGTTCTTTAAAATGGTGTCTGTACAAATAGTCAGGTCTTGGGTCTGTAAGCGAGCTGGGCTAAACTCTTCCTTTTAGCTCGGCTGGGTGAAAGGCCGCTTTTTCAAGCAATGGCTGAACTACACAGAAATATCATGTGAAAGCCTAAATGTAACAAATGATGCAGGATTGTTATATGCACCGATAAGTGTTACTGTAGCATTGCACAGGGAAATCTATTTGCTTGAGTCGATAAATCACATTTATAGTCCCTTAAAAAGTTATGGGAACATAAAACCTAAGAAGTTATGAAATGGTTTCGTGAATTCTCATTCGCAAATGACCATGTTAAAAGCAGGTGAATGCCCTTCGAGATGTACATGATCAGGGATGAATGGACTTCATGGAGGCAACGATCCTCCACTGTGTGCTGTTTTACACCTCCACGTCGTCCAGAAATCCCTCATAATTGGACACCTCGTTGGGCTTTATTGGAAGTGAAGAAGCTGCCGGTCTTTTTTTTATTGGTGACGGCACGGCGCGGCTGTACAACACTCAGACTCAAGTGATGACTGAGCTCAACCACAAAATGGATGCGGTTTTGGAGGCTCTCCGCATGATGGTTTTCAACTGGAGAAGTTGAATCTGCGCTTTGGAAAGTAATTGCGTATTTGGCTGATCGGCGCCAGTGAAGGGACCACTGTCTCAAGGCCACCTGAAAATTGTTGGCGGCCGTCCGTCCAAAACAAACAACGCTATTTGGACCCCTTTCCCCTGGATGGAAGGTATGCACGGAAGCGCGTGCCCCCACCATCACTCCCTCCTTCTCGGCCATGGACTGATAAGCCAGGACTGTCTCCATGAGCAGACCTTGACAAAGCAGCTGCGGCCTGTTCACGCATACACAACCAGACAATCACACGCGCATACACATCCTTATCATCACCGTCTTCATCGTTCCTATTCTTTTCCTCCGCGACGTGGAATAATCTGCGGAGCGCTCGGTGGACCGTGCAGCTGGTCGGACGGGCAGCGTGGCGGTCGCCCCTCCCCCTTCCCATTCATCAGCCCCCTGATTACATGTTATGTCTTGTGACTTGTTGTAACTGTCATATGCTTATTTATGTGCTAGGGATTTATCCTCAGAAGAGGATAGTTCGAGCGTGTTTTTTCCCCTCTACCTACCTAGTGGTTTCCTTTCTGAACTCTGACTGTAAATTTCCCCATTGGGAGACAAATAACGGGTATCTTAATCTTAATTAATGGACGTATACGCATCCAATCCTGTATGAATCATTGACATAACTCATAATGGGCACACAAATACAGAATGCTGGCCATCTATTGACTCAAATGTCATAAATCATTTAAATCTTTTACCGCAATGTCTGGAAATAATTCAACAAACATGCACAGTAGGTTCATTGATCACTCTAAATCAGAGGTGAGCAAACTTTTTGGTTCGGGGGCCACATTGATTTCTGAAATTTGACAGGTGGGGCCGGGTCAGCACAAGATACGGTGCATATAAAAAATTTGCAAATGTTGACAGTCCATACCAAACATCAACCGAACAAAAGCATTAAAGTATTAACATGCTTTTTGTGCAACAATATACCTGTATTGTATTACCCCAAAACTGCAACATACGGTACAGATATATAAAAAATACAAAATATCACAAAGTTCGGACTATTTGCAACAAAATGATGCAAGTCAGAGACCTGGTGGCTTTTCTTTCCACTCACTAACTGTTTCTAACTTTACCTGCCCTCGATCACCACACATGACAGCATTGCTCAGCTGATGTCGTGCAACAAACTTTTGAAGGCAGCCACGGGACGCTTTGAAGTCTTCGATGAAGTCTCTTATTAGCGGTCCAAATTGCGGAACACGATAACAGTCAAACCATTCCAGGAAACGTTCCTTTACTCGAGCCGCAAGCAATTCACTCTGAGCTTGGAAATTGCCAGAATCAGACTCAGCGAAAATCGCTTCCATTTTTTTCGCAGTCATTACTATTCCTCTTTGTTTGGATGCCATGAGCTACAGTACATAAATGTAAATGAATGAAATTAAAAACTTTCACAATTCCAGCAAAGCTCACTGCAATCAAGAGTCACTTGAATTCCACCGTTTTGGATCCAGTGAAAATAGCGATGTGGAGACACTTATTCTGTCGTATCGAGCGGGAGTTGCATGAGTTGGCGGGAGTTGCATGAGTTGGCGTGACTGCGGGTTTCCGTATAGCTTCCGGAACTTCCGTTGTTATGAGTCGATCCTTAATGTAATATAGTAGTAGAAAGTTTAATGCATAAGGTTTTTTCACCGGGTTCGGGAATTTACAGTTAGACAGTGGTCCACAAGTGGTAGATAAGATTTCTCCCTCTCTCTCCTTTTCACTTCATCTCCCCCTCCCTCCCTGTGCTCTGCAACTTCAAGTAAAAGCTCCACCTGGCATTGAAATGCCTGTCATTACAAGTCCAAATGAAATGAATGCAGTCATTCAAATCGAACCTTAATTGTGCACCAACCTTCGGCGGGCCGGATTTAAAAGACCAACGGGCCGGATCTGGCCCTCCAGCCATAGTTTGCACACACTGCTCTAAATTGTCCTTCGGTGTGATTGTGAGTCTGAATAGTTGTTTGTCTTTGTGTGCCCTGCGATTGCCTGGCAACCAATTCCAGGTGGAGCCCACCTATTGCCGGAAGGAAGGAAGGAAGGAAGGAAGGAAGGAAGGAAGGAAGGAAGGAAGGAAGGAAGGAAGGAAGGAAGGAAGGAAGGAAGGAAGGAAGGAAGGAAGGAAGGAAGGAAGGAAGGAAGGAAGGAAGGAAGGAAGGAAGGAAGGAAGGAAGGAAGGAAGGAAGGAAGGAAGGAAGGAAGGAAGGAAGGAAGGAAGGAAGGAAGGAAGGAAGGAAGGAAGGAAGGAAGGAAGGAAGGAAGGAAGGAAGGAAGGAAGGAAGGAAGGAAGGAAGGAAGGAAGGAAGGAAGGAAGGAAGGAAGGAAGGAAGGAAGGAAGGAAGGAAGGAAGGAAGGAAGGAAGGAAGGAAGGAAGGAAGGAAGGAAGGAAGGAAGGAAGGAAGGAAGGAAGGAAGGAAGGAAGGAAGGAAGGAAGGAAGGAAGGAAGGAAGGAAGGAAGGAAGGAAGGAAGGAAGGAAGGAAGGAAGGAAGGAAGGAAGGAAGGATTTCGGGACTGGGAAAAGTACGGAATTTTGACATCTCAAAGGAAGTTGGGAAGCCTTATTCTACATATAGAAAGTTACTTATATTTCTTTGCTCTGAATTAAGTCATTCACAGGAACTTGAGCATATTTTTATTTTCTTACCAACAGGAAGAGTGTCATGGAGTGGGAGGAACCTCATGATAGTGCCTTATACTGTATGCAAACAGATGGAAATCACATGATAGCCAGCGGCTCCTCCTACTATGGTGTTGTTCGACTTTGGGACAAAAGACGGACTGAATGTTTACAGGTGGGTTCACGGTTTATATATTGTACAATAATGCAGAAATCTCCATTGAATTATAAATTAAGTTGTTTATTCGATATTCGGAGCTGCCAATGGATTGTCCATATTTTGTCATGGAAAACACTGAACGCTAACTCTTACGCCAATATTGATTGTTTCGGATAGTTTCAAAAATTTGGAGTCACATAATTGCGCAATTAAGTAGAAAACGACTAAAAAGAGTTTATCGATAATTGACTTATGTTTTGACAATACAGTCATCCCTCATTTATCGCAGGGGTTACGTTCCAAAAAGAACCCGTGATAAGTGAAATCCGTGAAGTAGGATTTATTTTTAAAAAAAATGTGAGAAGGACTAAATTTCAAAAGTGCTGTATGTTTCACAAATGTCCCTGTATGTTTCACATACAGCACATTTGACAAAGTTGTACTTGGTACTTGATAGTCAGCTTTATTTTTTACAGTTGTTATTCAATACTGAACTATGTATACAATGCATAGGGGATTGCTCTAAGACTGCAAGGGAAGCTTAGCTTACCGTAAAATCTCAAAAAGTAAGTGATCAAATATGCTGTATGTGTGTACGTACAATTGTGTGGAGATGTAATTGACGAAATATGCGCGACAATGCGCTCAACTTTTGTTCCGAATCAGCTTCTTATTCTAGTTACGACGCGACTCTCTTCTCATTCATTTCCGCAGCTTCACTGTACTTTAAACTGTGGGGACGCTGAGCGTCGACCCCGCGCAGACGCTGGCCGTCTAGAGAGTTCAGTCAAGGCTGTCCCAATGCATTGAAACGAGACAAGTCATTGGATAAATGCTGGTTTTGTCTCGCCCATTGGACGCTCAGCGTATCGGCTGACCCGGACGCTCAGCTTTTCTGCATGACAATTGGATGATCTGTCTGAGGCCGAATCTCTTTTTGATTGACAGCGAAATGAGTCAATCACCGATCTTATGGTGAAGGCATCCTTTTCATTTTTTTGAAAAGGAACGAAGAGTAGAATTCACGTATAAATAAACGGACACGTTTTATGATGTAGGCTGAAATTGAGCTTCCCCTCCTTGACAGATCAGCATCCGCCACTGATGCAATGAAACCAAAGACCAAAAATTTGCAAAGGTAAATTTGGCAAGCTGTACAGAGGTGAGGTGCGGAGACCCTTCACGTTAGTCAGTCCCTTAGCCAATCAGGATGCAGAACACAATTCACATTTAAAAAAAACTGCACAAAAAAATCCATGAAACGGCGAAGCCGCAGAAGGTGAACCGCGTGAAAGCGAGGGATTACTATACTGTACACTGCTCATTGAGTAGTTTATTCTTTGGTTATGCATTGCTTTTAAATATTCTGGAATTTTATTTGCTAATTACAATGATTTCATATCCCAAATATGTTTCCATTTGCAGGTAAAAGGAGGCAGAAGTCGTCCATGTTCTATAGGCAGTCAAATACTACCAATGATGATTTTCCTCAAAAGCTTCCAGTTTCCTTCTCTACATAAATTAATGCCACGGGAGAGAAGAAGTAGTGAAAATTTAAAAATGTAACATTTACAAATTAATAATAAATGAAACCAGCACTGCATGACATCAGAACCATTTGTCATGTCTGGGGGACAGTGTTTGCAGGGTAATAAAAACAAGGCTTTCTGTTTTTAATTTTGACTTGATTTACAACGTTTCCCCATTCAAAAAAAAAAATGTCATTCAAAAAATGCACTTCATTCATTGCTCTTTCTTTCGTAAAATTTAAATGCACTTATTATAGAATGAAATCCTGTAACATAATAGATATTGCACCAAATAGTAAAACTGTATGTGTTTTGAAATCTGTGTTTTGTTATATTTTTTTTTGGCAGTTTTTCCAGTTGAGCTCCGACCTGGTGAGCAGTCCAGTGTATTGCCTGCGTTTCAGCAGTTCTCACCTGTATGCAGCCCTGGCAACTGCACTCCACTCATTAGACTTCAGACACAACCTAAACATCACCATCAGATGACACATGAAAATAAAACTATTTATATTAAATCTGTGAAAAAATGTGTTCTTGACTGTTGTTTTCTATAGCTTCATGTAACTACAACTCCGATGAAATTGGACATTTTATGAAGCATACAACCAGAATACGACAAAGATAACATATTTGATGTTCAAAATTGATCAACGTTATTGTTTTTAAGCAAATCATAATTAACGTATTTATTTTTGGTTGCAACACGTTTCAAAAAATCTGGGACAGGTGGCAAAAAAAAAAAGACTGAATGTTGAAAAATGACAATGGTCAATTCAGCTGTGAGAACGCATTCAGCTTCTTACACAGTGTTTGTGGGACTATATATCACTGCGTCATCGGTGTACATTTGTATATGAGTATTTTTGCATTGGACTGGTAAAGTGAAAATAGAACTTGTCCAAGTACAGAGCCCTGTGGGACCCCACTGGACACTCCAGGTAGGATGATTTGATATCACTCACCACCACACACTGTTTTTCGGTTTCTGACATATGCTTTCATCCAGTTTAAAGCTTGTTCTGAGAAATTTAATTTATAATAATAATAATAATATTTTATTTGTGGGCGCCGTTCTAGGAACTCAAGGACACCCTACAACAAGCAGTTAAAATCACGAATACAATGTTAAAAACAACGTCAAATAAAATGAGAAAAAAATACAACAAAATAAAAATAATGGCTTTATGGTCCAAGTGAATAGGCTTGTCTAAACATGTGTTTTGAGGCTGGATTTGAAATGTGTTAATGAGTCTGTATTACGAGGGTCAGCGGGGAGTGTGTTCCAGAGCGGGGGAGCAGAGCGACTGAAGGCTCTGTTTCCCATAGTGACGAGGCGAGCAGGGGGGGCAGAGAGGAGGAGGAACGAAGAGAGCGGACAGGTGTAGGAATATGGATGAGGTCAGATAGGTATGGAGGGGCTAGGTTATGGATGGCTTTGAAAGTGAGGAGCAGGATTTTATATTGAATGCGGTGTAAAATGGGTAGCCAGTGGAGATGTTGGAGGACAGGTGTAATATGGTTTATGGATGGTGTGAGCGTGATAATGCGGGCGGCTGAATTTTGGACCAGCTGAAGCTTATGGAGGGTTTTTTGAGGGAAACCGAGCAGGAGGGAATTACAGTAATCGAGTCGCGAGGTAACGAGGGTGTGAACAAGTATAGCACTGGAGTGTGGAGTGAGAGAAGAGCGGAGCCGGTGGATGTTTCGAAGATGATAATATGCAGAACAAGTGATGTGGTTGATATGTTGAGGTGAAGGATAGGGTGCTATCAAGGATGACACCCAGACTCTTGACCTGAGGGGAGGGGAAGATGGAGGAGCTGTCAAAGGGAATGGAGAAATTGTTTATTTTGTTTAGGGTGGATTTGGTGCCAACGATTAGGAGTTCAGTTTTCTTGCTATTTAGTTTGAGGAAGTTTGAGGTGAACCAAGATTTTAATTCCTGCAGGCAGTTGGTTAGGGAGCCCAGTGGTTAGCACGTCGGCTTCACAGTGCAGAGGTACCGGGTTCGATTCCAGCTCCAGCCTCCCTGTGTGGAGTTTGCATGTTCTCCCCGGGCCTGCGGGCCCGGGTGCTCCGGTTTCCTCCCACATTCCAAAAACATGTGTGGCAGGCTAATTGAACACTCTAAATTGTCCCTAGGTGTGATTGTGAGTGTGGATGGTTGTTTGTCTCTGTGTGCCCTGTGATTGGCTGACAACCGATTCAGGGTGTCCCCCGCCTATTGCCCAAAGACAGCTGGGATAGGCTCCAGCACCCCCCGCAACCCTAGTGAGGATCAAGCGGTTCGGAAGATGATGATTGATTGAGATGTAGAGCTAGGTGTCAACCGCGTAGCAGTGAAAGTGAATGTTATGTTTCCTGAAGATATTACCAAGGGGGAGAAGATAGAATAGAAACAGCAAGGGGCCAAGGACAGAAACCTGAGGAACACCTGAATCTAAAACATTTGAGCTGGATAAACTGGGTGCGGTCAGAAAAATAGGAGTGGAACCATAAGAGGGGGGTGCTGGTGATGCCAATGGAGGAGAGTCTGTCGTGAGTCAGTGAGAGATGGTGTCAAAGGCTGCACTGAGGTCAAGCAGGAGGAGGATGGCGAGTGAACCGGAGTCAACAGAGAGAAGGTCATTGCATATTTTGAGGAGGGCAGTTTCGGTACTATGGAGGGGACGGAAGCCAGATTGAAATTGTTCGTAGAGGTTATTGGAGGAAAGATGTGTGTGAAGTTGAGCGGCCACTGTTTTTTCTAGAAGTTTGGAAATGAAAGGGAGGTTAGATATGGGACGAAAGTTGTTCAGGTCGAAGGGATCAGAGCCAGGTTTCTTCAGTATGGGAGTGACGGCAGCAGTTTTGATATGGGAGGCTACAATGCCAGTAGAGAGGGAAGTTTGAATAATGTTAGTGATGACAGGGGAGAGGGATAGATGCTTTGACTAGAACAGTAGGGAGAGGGTCAAGTACACAAGTAGAGGTTTTGGACTTCTGAATTAAGATGGAGATTTGGTGGACAGATGGGGAGGTGAATGCAGAGAACCGGTGGATAGGAACCGGGGAGAATGGAGAAGGAGGGTTGGGAGCAAATGAAGCGGTGAATTGCTGGTGGATAAGTTGGATTTTGGATGTAAAAAAATGAGGCAAGAGTATTACAAAAATCAGTGGAATAGAGATGTGAGTTAAGAGTGTCAGCAGGTTTAGTGAGTTTAGAAATGAGTGAAAAGAGTGATCTGTGGTTACCTTCATTGGAACTGATTAAACCAGAATAGTAGATTGATTTGGCTTTGGATATTGAGTCCTTGTAATGAAGGAAGTGGGTAGTGTACATGTATTTATGAATAGCGAGTGCAGTTTTTCTGTATAATCTTTCAAGTTGACAGCCTTTTGATTTAAGTTGTCTGAGGGTAGGGGTAAACCAGGGTGCTGTTTGGTTGAAGGAGACAGTTTGGGTTTGAGTGGGAATATTGAGTGGGGGTATTGAGAATGTTATGGAGGTGTGTATTGTTGTATGTCAAAAACTCATTGTTTGTAGAAAGACAATCATTACTGGGGAGGGTGTTAATAAGTGATTCTAAATTGTTCGGGTTAATGTCCTTGATTTTACGGAAATGTATAATGCGTTGTGGGTTGGATTTGAAAAAGGACATTTTAACATTGAATGAAAGCAATAGATAATCTCTGTATGGGAGATCAGTTTTACAGTTTGTTGGTGATAACCTACACAGCAGATCAAGTCCAGAATATGTCCTTCACTGTGTGTGGGAAAGTTGACAAACTGTAGAAAATCAAAACTGTCCAGTAAAGTCTTTGGTGAGTGAGTTATTGATATTGTCCATGTGTATTTTAAAATCTCCTAAGATAATCACATTTGGTGATAGTGTATACAGATGAGTGAGGAGTGTAGTAATGTCAGTGATAAAATCCTTGTTTGGTTTTGGTGGACGGTAAAATAGTGGCAATCATTGTGGGAGTTGATCCAGAGAGCTGTATAACTGTAGCTTCAAAAGATAAAAAAGCAGGCACATTTACGGGTGCAAATTTGCAATCCTCGCGCAGAATCATCGTGAGGCCACCTCCCCTCCCAGTCGTGCAAGGCTCAGCGTGATAAACAAAGCCCGGTGGAGTAGCTTCATTAAGAGTACCATAATCATTTGGTTGCTGCCAGGTCTCAGTCAGACACAGAATGTCAAACTCGCAGTCTGTCAGGAGGTCGTGGACGAACTGGCCCTTGCTCGTAAGGGAGCGGATGTTCAGCAGGCCAACATTGACAGCAGTGCAGCTGCTAGCGACCACGATGCTATCCGACCTTGGGACGCGCGTCAACACAGAGGCATCCGCACGGCGTCCGGTGTTCTTCCGTGGGCAGCGAACAGTGGACCAGAACGACCTGATGGAGCTGGAGTTGTCGTATTGATAGTTTCGGCGTGAGTCCCGGTGAGTGCACCGTCTCCGGGGCACGTAAAGGATGTCGGGGTGTTGGAGCAGAGCAGGCGGTGGTGGACAGTGTGGATTAAAATAGAGTTTGAGCTCAGTGGCTGCATAATGGTGAAGCGCTTCCAATGGGTGTTGGAGAACAGACAGGGCGAACCAGCAGAAAGCAAGCCACTCACAGCTGATCGACATAGCTGGACTGGAGTAGTGAAGTCGTGAAGCAGCAACAGGTAGCAGGTAAGCTAGCCGCAACTCGACGACAACTCAACACTCGATGACAGGTAATGACAGTTCGACCGATCGAGTGTGGATTGGTCGTTGTTCACTCAGTGACCATAAAAGCAGGTCGACAAAAAATATGTCGACTCTAAAAGATCAAAAAATCGCCTTAAAAATTGATTTTAAAAAATCACGGGGAGTAGCGGCTTCCAAAAATCCGCCAGCGTTCACTCCGGAATTAGTGGCAAGTAAAAAAGTTTACCGTATTTTCCGCACTAAAAGGCACACTGGATTATGAAGCGCATCTTCAATGAATGGTATTTCGTATTTTTTTTTTCATACATTGGACGTACAGCTGTTGTGAAAGCGCTATATAAATCAGCATGTATTGTATTGTATTGCATTATAAGACGCAATCCACAATGCCTCCCCTAGATGGTGCTACGCTTCTTCCATTCAACTCGAGAGGCGTTAGTTCAACTAGAGAGACGTTTATGACCACCTCTGAAAAATGTAAATTAACTATTACTGAAATGAAACTACGAATATTGAAAATAATGCTACACAAAAGAAAATCAAGCGAGGAAATTGCTAAATAAATTCCATATCCCCACTACAGAATTTGATTTCCTTGCTTGATTTTCTTTGTAGTTTCATTGAAGTAATCATTAATTTACGTTTTTCGGAGGCGGTCATGAACGCCTCTCAAGTGGAATGGAAGAAGAGAAGGCACGGAGACGGACAATGACATACAGTACCTGTATTTGTTGAGACTGAAAACCATTAAACCACAGCTCTCCTTTTTTCAACAAATACAGGTGTGTCTTTGTACGGCTCTATCAGTGTTTTCTTGTGTTCTTTTAAAAAGCTGATGTCAAAGTCAAAATTGTCTTTGGCTTTCGAGGTGCTGAGTGAGCTCATGATGTTGGCTGCTTCTCCAGTAGTTATCTCATTTATGTTAAAAAGTAAAAGAGACAGGTGGCAACAAACTCCCTGACATCCTGGGCCATCCAGGGCCACCCGAAGCGTTTTTGAGAAACTGAAGAGTTCAATGCACCCCAGGATGGCAGACCAATTTGGAGGGATGATCTCATTGCAGGACTTCAAAGCGGGCGGAATCCAGGAAGAAGAGCCGATCGAATGGCCTGATCTGGTTGCTGCTGTTCTGCCTGCAAAATCACCCACTCGATGTCCCACACAGCCACCCCGACAAAGCCAATAGAAGGGAGGTTGGTCTCGGGATCTTTCTTCTCTGGAGAGGGATCTTGCATGTGGGAGAGCGCGCCAGGCTTAACATGTGAGCCTGGACGATAGGACAAAGAGAAATTGATTTGCCCCTGGAACAAGGCCAAACAAGCCTGACAGGAATTTTGGCGTTTGGTAGATTGCAGCTACATGAGGATGTTGTGATCTGCTTGTAGCAGAAAGGGGATCTCGGGTCCCTCCAGCCAATATCCCGACTCCTGAAGGGTGACCACCACAGCCCTCAGTTCACGGTTGCCTACAACATAGTTCGCCTCTGAGGGGTGACAATGTGCGTAAAACCAATGCACAGGGATGTACCTTTTGGTCCCTGGAACGTCTCTGGGAGAGCACAGCCTAACCCCAAAGGTAGAACTATAGACCTTGACAATAAACTGTAGAGCAGGATCAGGATCAGGATAGATGAAGACAGGAACAGAATTGAGCAGTTGTTTAAGACATTTTAAGACAGTGTCAGCTTTGGGGTTCCATGCAAATGAAGAGGCTGTAGAAATGAGTTGGGTAAGGGGTACAGCGACCTTTCTGTAGTTCGGGATGAACCTCATGTAGAAGTTTGTGAACCCCAGAAGCTGCTTGCGGAAGGAAGGGACTAGCTAATTAACCAGACCTCAATGTGAGCGGAATGACAATTTACAATACACGTTGATGTATATAGCGCTTTCACAACAGCGGCAGCTGTAACAAAGCACTTAACAAAACAGTTAACATAAAGTAAAATAATAAACACAACACATAACATAAAACACGGACAGTCATGCAGTCCTAACCACTTTTCCATCATGCGCTTTGTTGTTTTTAAAGCAGTTTGAGATGAAAGAGGAGAGAATCAAAGTGTCCTTTAACCAGTGGATCAGAGACGTCATGCTCAAAATGTGCAAACGTCGTCTACAAGCTAAGTTTCAAAGTCAACAAGAAGCTGTAGCATCCATTGATGAAAAAAGAGATTGGTTCACTTCTCCTGTCCCATGGAAATCCATTTCAATTCAATTCCAAGCAGCGACTCTCGGTTCCAATTACGCATCGACGCTCCTCTCTCCTCATCCTCAACTTCAGCAGCCATCCATCCAGCCGCACCAACGCCGACTGTCCAACAGCGCCGACATATCCACTGAACAAAACGGGGTTGTGATAAATGCTGCCCATTACAGGCGCAAAAAACACAAGCGCCCCAGGTCTGTCCAGCACCGACAGTCAATGGCGCCGACATTCCTCCCAATCAAAATCTGTGCTGGTACAGCCGTGCTGCCGAGAAGGCGCAACCACCAAGCACAGATACTTCTCCTTTGACGAATGTTGTGGCCAACATTCATGTGGCATGTGACCAATATGTGACAACATGTGACAAAACAAAATACAAAAACACCAAATAGAACAAAAAAGCAAAGCTCTTAAAGAGCCAAGATGGTGCCTACTTGGGCGCCACCTTGGAAAAAATAAAAAATAAATTTAGAATGCTAATTATTAACCAACGATGCATGTTTTGGGGAATGTGGGAGGAAACTGGTGTACATGGAGAAAACCCACAGAGGCAGGGAGAACATGCAAACTCTACCCAGGAAGACTGTGGCAAGGAATTGAACCCATGACCCATGCATTGTGAGGCGGACATGCAGTTGTTGTATATATACAATACAATACAGGTATTTCTGAAAGCAGAAAATGTGTATACAGTGGTACTTCGACTTACGAACGTCTCTTCAAATGATATTTTCAAGTTATGAAATGTCTCAACAGGAAAATATTGCCTCTTGTTATGAAAGAATTTTCAAGATATGAAAGATAAAAGCTTCTCACAGCTGCGAGTTTCCTGAATGCAACATACTGAAAGCCGCTCTGCCAATGGCTTTGACCGAGCATCTTCCTGGCATCCCATTGGCTAAGGCGGACCTCTACCGAATGTGTCTGTGTATAAATAGATATACTGTATGTCTATGCAGTGTCCTTGTCATTCGCCCCACGAGGCATTCCGATAATTTTATGTAAATGTGAATGACGCAGAAAAGGTGTTCACCACTCCGGCGATCGCTCGCGATGCTGATGTTTGCCTTGGACATTTTGGAAGGATTGTTAAAAGCCCACAAAAGCAAAAGTCCTTGGATCAGTTCGTTACAAAATGCCAGGCAAAAACCACTACTGAAAGAGAACGAACTAAAAACCGATGACGACGCAGTCAAAAGTTAAATGACCATAATTTTTATTCTTTCCTCTTTTCTTTGTTTTTTTTACATTAAGCACAACTCTCATTTGTTGTGCAATAATCTAATTGTAACATGAATTTGTTACATATTTTGATGCATTTTTGTGCTTCAGGAAACATTTAAGTCTGAATTTTGGGGGCTTGCAATGGATTTGGGCATGTACATGGGGAAACGCGTTTCTACTTACAAAATATTCTCGTTTCTTCTAGAACCAATTAATTTCATAAGTAGAGGTACCACTGTATGTACTTTTTCACGACATGCATATATATTTTACTTTTGATGATAGACAGATGCATGATGGATGGATGGGTGAGTAGCAGTAGTGGATAGTAGGAGTAACATGTGACTGACAGTGCTGTTTTATCCTTGAGAAAGACATCGCTTGACCATAGCCCACGATGGCCTGCTGCAGCTACTGGACGCAGAGGATGGCTTATTTGAGTTTGCTCAGGAAGAGGAAGTCAAAAGCGTTTTTGGCTCACATATGTTGCCCTGCTCCCGTGTATTTGCCGTGTTCGCTGCTTTTATTACTAAAAATCACAAGACTAATTTAATGAATCTTCATGCAGTGTGTGAATCCACGGCAGATAAAAAATGATGGAGTGGACATGCAGCATGACACGGAAAGATTCTGAAAGCTAGATGGACAGAACAATTAAGAACTCATTTGTTGGACATAAGAAGCATGCTGAAGCCTGCTGCAAGGTTAATCCAATAGCTGGAGGGCAGTTGACGACACACATGTTTGTCACATAAAAATGCAAATGCACACAATGCCTGTGAGTCCCAGTAAGGAAAACAGCTCACACTTTTCTCCTCGAACTTTGCGAATTGGCTTCCTGAATGCAGCTGAGGTCTTTGAAGTAAGACACGTTATCCTCTTGACAAGCCCAAGTCATCACTGTGGATAGACACTGTTTGGATGTACATACATTTGACCCAAGCACCTCAGATCACACACCGTGGGGGGATTTGCATGTTTGATCCCCCCCGCGCCGCCAAAATCCCCTTCTTACTTGGCAAGGATACAAGTAGATGGGATACATTTGTGCAGACGCTGGATTATCCACACATATACAATGCACCTGGAGTTTCACACTACAAAGGCTGGAGTTGATGCTACGTGTGAAGTACAACTAAATTCCTCATTTCTGAATTGCACCAAAGCCAAATATGTATATCATGGAAAAAATTGACCACTTGTAAAAACATCCACTTGTGCCCTAATTAACCAACAGGGCACTGGTGGAAATTCAATATTGTTCGTCGAAAATGCGGGAGATGAGGAACGTGTGTCCATAGCCGGAAGAGAAAATGGAAGTTGAGAGCTAAAAACTGAAAGGGACTCAGAAAATTGGGACTACTGTACTTTGTTCACATGATGATAAGTAGAAAGGTAGATTTATGGCATGTACTGGAGAGCAGGTGGAGGGGCAGTTGGGTTTAAATCTCGGAACATTTTTTTGTCCGTGGTGTCGATCGGAAGAGAAATGGATTGGGCATTATCAAAAAGAAAGTTTAGTTAAGTCTTGAATGTTCTGCAGGTAAAAAAAGTATCGCAAGTGAGTGGTGAGGCTAAAGCTTGAAATCGAGAATGTTATATGTTGAATGATAGTAGTGATTTTGTGCCACAGGTAGGATGTGAACGATAAGAGAAAGAAACATTCGCGAATGAACTAAACCAGGGGTAGACAACTGGCGGCTCGCAAGCCACACCTTGAGTGGCACCTTGAATAACTACCCACCACACCCCCACCTTTTTCCACCCTACGTCTCTCCCAATATATTTTCCTTCAAGCCCAAAAATTATCCAAAGTACACTGATGAACTGTCACTCTACGTTTTCCACAAATAACGGGAGGTAGATGGAGAAAAAACACCAGAAAAACCCAAAATATATATATATATATATATATATACTTACACTGCTTACACTGTGTCTACATGAGTATGTTTGAATTGAATTTGACTTTTATTTGGTCTCCCATAGGAGAAACTTGTCTCAGAAGACAGACCTTCAGTGCTGCTTCATGCATTGAGCAATACATACCACATACACTACACACAATACATTGGACAATACATACAGTATAGGACAAGATATACTCGACACACATTGGACAATACATTACAGGCATATGCACACCCCACACTGCCCTTATGTCCTCTTGCTTGTCTGTCTGCCTCCTTCTCATTGTTTGTTCATTAAGCTGATAGCCTGCGGTAAGAATGTGTTTAATATCGGTTTAATTTGCAGAGAAGAGTACTATACTTCCTTTCATTATCAATCCACTTTCATTATTATGCAGGCGCGTGGGCAGACAGATGGATGGATGGACGTTCGCTGTCCTATAAAAGCCTTTGACACTGAAGAAATGCTAGTAAATGTAATTATGCTTCAGTGAATCATAGTAACTTCTGACAAAAAGACTGGCGCAGCAAATTTTGTGAAAACCAATACTTGTGTCATTCTCAAAAATTTGAAAAGGAGGAATTGAACCCATTCTGGTTTAGAAAACAGGCAACTGAAATTTAACACAGGTGTTCATTAAGAAACATAGTCAGTAAAGTATGGGGAACATAAAATGACAAGGATTAAGGACTTTATGGTGGAAAACGTTTAGCATTGGATGTCGCAATACAGTACATCCTAGCTACAGAAGAGCGAAAAGTACAAAAGTACACAAACAACTGATTTGTTGTTGTTTACTTGACAAGAACTGATGACATTTCATTTAAAGTGCATCAAGTTGTCTGTTCTCGGCCTAGATTACTGCTACTACTACCCTTCATTTGCTTAAATTGGATTCCGGTGACGGGCTGTGAGGTTTATGACTGGTAAGGCACTACTTCCCTGGAGTCGAAAGCCAAAATAGAAAATTAGCTATTTTGACCTTCATTCAAACATTTTCCAGGGATTTTCCCCCCACTGAAACGTATTTTGAATGTTTATTAGTGTTTTGTAAAGAACTTTGGGGCTTTGTAAAAATAAATACAAATATATATTTCCGCCCACCCCCTATTTTTTGTGGGGAGGCGGCTTTCTAAATGGGCCATTCAGAGTGTAGTTGCCCATCCCTTCCTTAGGAATTGCAAACTATGTAGGGTACATCACAAAAAGTAACATCTTAGAGAACGAAAATGCACCCCTTTAGTACCCTTTCCTCTGACAGTGTCGCGGGGAAAGCTTCTCCTTTCATTTGGTACAGGTCCCTTTGAGATGGGAGAGCTCGATTTATTTGAGTGTTGTGGACGTATCTTTGAGGATAGAGTATCTGGAAAACCTTTTCGTTTGAGTTGTCTGTTTGTTTTTTTTACTTTACTTTGAGAGTTTAAATGGGACTCAAAGTTGAAATTCATTTCAATCCGCCAAATACATTTGTCTACTATATGAACATGGCCATCTAGTGGTCACAGAGTAAAAGTACACTGCTAAAGTACAGTACATGCGGTTTGCTTTTGGGGGGGGACAACGGGAAAAAAAGTTTTCATGGGTTAAGAAAATATTGTATACCTGATGTACACTATGTTACCTTTTCAGCAGATTTTTCTCTGCATCAATTAAATATATGTTCTTATTTTTAAACCAGAAAAGTCAAATATTTAATCCTCACTCTTCATTTCTGTTCCTTTAAAGAGGTATGCAGTCTTTAAACGTCGAGTACTAATTAATACTGCAAATCAAAATGAAAACGCAAATCATTTTGGAACTCAATATTGTTGAGTTCAAAGGTCAAAACAATACAGCACAAAAGTAGTATCGGGCCAATGCTTTGTCAGATCCAATAATCACTCCAGCTTTCTCTCACATTCCAAAAACATGTTTATTAGGTTCAAGTCTCGAAAGTGTCCAAGGTGTAACTCACTCGTTATTTTTGTGAAGATAAACAGTCTCGGAAATGGATGGACTGTTCCTTATTTGTTTAAATAGAGGGTGTGTTACATTTCTTACAAGGCAGTAATTTAATTACAAAAAATAATAACAACAAACTTGTGTCATCACTATTATAGTTTAATTTTGGAGTCGGACGTCCTGTGTCTGAATGCTCAAATGGCCAAGTAGGCATGATGAAATTGTGCTTGAGCCCGAGGAAATCTGCATACTGAGCATTTTATTTTATTCTTATTTTTTTGTCTCACCACCGATTTTTTTTCCGATCAATCATGCAACGCTCGGGGTCACAGGGGTCAATGTCCCTAACTTTCTAAATCATATGAAGCAAATACAGTAGCTGAGCCACAACTACAGCGTCTGTGTTGGGTTTTTTTTCAACAACACAAGTATTATTTACACTGTACACTTACCACAAATACAAACGCAACCCCCAAAGGATAAGCTTTCACCCATAACAAACCCACCCAGTCCGTCCACTTCACCTGTCAGTCATTCCTGGGTCCCTGGTGCTCTGGAGCCCAAATGCCTGTCAGACCTCCAGCAGCCCCTCAAAGAAGTAACCTCCCCCTTGTCACATTTCCCCCAACCCTCCCCTACTTCACCTCAATCCTTGTCAGACCCCCCCAAACAAAAATAAAGTCACATTCTAGAGAGTGGTCAGGGCTCCTGCTTTGCAGATCAGTCAGTGGATGCATGATTGTCGCTCACAGGGTTGGGCCCTTAATCCTATTGTTGCTCCGACAGGATTACTCTGTGCAGTCCCTCTCTCCCTGTGGCAGTGTGTGAGAGAAAGGCTAGATTAAGGGGATTAGCATGTATCCTCCTGACTTGTCAAACTGGGATGTAAGGAACCATTGACTTTCTTGGGATCCTGAATAAGAAGGTGCCGAAAAAAGAGGCCATGAAAAGCGGCAAACAAACAAAAATTCCTCAAAGAACAATGTGATTTGTTTTCTTTTGTTCCCTTGAACTGGGCTAAAAAGTTCAAAAGACAAGTCGTGAAGCAAGAACCTCAAGAGACGAAGGGAATGCGACGAAACAGAAGAGGACATTTTACATGGCGGCAAAGAGGGTCACGGAGAGTGAACTACTGTTTTAGCACAGACTTACACGGTGCTTTATATTTATTGCAAACGGCGGTTGGTGCTTTCTAAAATGTAAATCATAGCCCAGGATTGAATTTCTCAACTCAACTCACTTGTATTCGTTGGCATTCGACTCAGCATGACATTTGTTCTTGGTTTTACTGTTCGGTGCTTTCTAACGTCTTCATTATTGATTTGTTTTACTGTTTATTGTATATGTTAAATTGCTCCATGTACAGCGCCTTGTATGCAGCAATGGCTGTTCGAAAGTGCTCTATTTCATCCCATAATAGAAACTGTATTACACGAGAAATGTAGATTGTTGTTAAATGGTAGCGTTTTTAAGTTGCATTTGGAGATGTAGCAACAAACTGTGTCAACTGATCATGATTTTCTGAGCCCACGTGGCAAAAGCTTTGACACAATGATGTCAGTCCTTAATCCAGTGCCGTCTCAGGGATCAAAGGTCACAGGCATCCAATTTTGTTTTTATGGCCTTGCCACTGACGTGCAGAAATTTCTCGAGATTCTCAGAATCTTTTATTTTATTAAATATTTTCATATTGTGGACTGTAGATGACAAATTCGCGAAATTCCTTGAAATGGTACATTGAGAAACATTGTTCTCAAGATGTTGTTCTATTTGTGTAGAGGAGACAGTTGTTCACATAACCCAGCCACTAGGGAGCAGTGCCCTCCCCCCGGGGGACACTGTTCCCTAGTGCCGGTCCCAAGCCTGGATGAATTCAGATTCAGATTCAGAAAACTTTATTTATCCCTAAATGGGGAGGGTTGCGTTAGGAATGGCATTCGGCGTAAAACTTTTGCCAAAACTGACATGCGAGTTGATAGACCAGCCATGATGTTCGGTCTAGAGACACTAACAAGAGGCAAAAGACAGGAGGCAGAGTTAGAGGTGGCTGAGTTAAAGATGCTGAGTTTCTCCTTAGGAGTGACAAGGATGGGCAGGATCAGAAATAAGGTCATCAGAGGGACAACTCAGACAGGAATGTTTGGAGAAAAAGTTCGAGAGGCCAGACTGAGATGGTTTGGACATGTACAGAGAAGGGACAGTAAATACAGTGGGCGGAGAATGTTAGAGATGGGGCTAACAGGTAGGAGACAGAGAGGAAGGCCAAAGAGGAGATTCATGGACGCCGTGAGGGAAGACATGCAGGTAGGTGGAGTCAAAATAGAGGATGCAGAGAACAGGGAAAGATGGAAATTAATGACTCACTGTGCCAACCCCTGAAAAGGGACAAGCCGGAAGGAGAAGAAGAAGAAGAAGACAGTTGTTCACCTAATAGTGAATCTCTCCCCACCCCTGCTTGTGAACATCTAAACCTTTCGGGATGGTACTGATACTTTTATACCTAATCATCATTTAATAACTTGTCTGTTCATCTGTGCGATTATGCCCTAAAGAATTTTTTTCCAGCTTTCTTCAATTTTCCCAATGTTTTTGCCCCATCCAAACTTTTTTTTGGAATGAAGTGTAGGCATCTAATTCAAAAACGGAATATTTGGGGGGGAAAAAACAACCCCAATAATGTTCATCAGTTTCAACATTAAATATTTTGTCTTTGCAGTGGATTCAATTGAGCATAGGTTGAAAAGGATTAGGAAGTTATTTTCAAAATGAAATTAAAGGGGGTATATAAATTATATGTGAAAGTAACCTTTATAATTGTATGTGATAATATATATCTATTTTTTTGTTCATGGTTCTACAAAGCGCTTTGTTACAGCTGCATTACTAAGTCACTCCCTTTCGTTCATGTACCTGACTAACAGGATTGAAATAAAACAACAACTAGCTATGTTTTTATCGGGCAGTAGGCAGGGTACACGTTGAACTCGTTGCCAGCCAAACGCAGGGCACGCATAGACAAACAACCATTCACACTCACAATCATACCTCGGAACAATTTTAGAATGTTCAATTCGCCTACTGTTTTTGTAATGTGGGATGAAACCGGAATACCTGGAGAAAACCCACACAAGCGCAGGGAGAAAATGCAAATTCCACATAGGAAGGCTGGGGGCTGGAATCGCACCCTGCACATCTGCACTGTGAGGCGGACATAACCAGTCATACACCGCACCACCGTAGATGATTTAGTTATGTTCAAAAATGAAATGATCTCTCCTACATTGTTAAAAATGATGTCGGCATTAAAGCAACGTATCGTTTTATCTGACAATGCCAATGGCTGCACAAGAGATATGATCCCTGTTCATCTCAACCGAGTAGCCCTCGTTGGGGAGCACATTTCAAAGCGTGGTTCAACTTTGGGTGTACCAAAAAGTTTGACTCATGCTGCACGGAGTCTAATGTGGCAGTCGAACAAGGTAGGAAGTCAAGTCTATCCCGCTGGATTGTGCCAGGTCTGACCTCAAAGCGCTTGAGGCGAATGTAAACAACAAAGAGCTGATTCTGATTAATTGTTTATTTTTCTGGTTCATCACAACACATTTTGGCCTCCAGCAAACCTTTTTCATCATTTCCTGAATTAAAATAAATAAATGAATATCTTTGAAGTATTTCATTCCTTTCACCAAATAACCTAATGCAGAAAGATAAGGTCCTATATTTACAAATGCTGTACAAATCAGGTTGTCTTCCGTGAAGTTATTTCGAATAACTAAATCATTGGAAGAATAAATAAAGCTTGGAATGTTCATAATCTTGTAACGTAATTATGTTTTGCCACTCACGCTCTGTGTCTCCATTGGGGGTCGCCATTGTCGAGTGAATTCGAACCTCAAGTCGGACCTCTCACTTCAAAGTGGTGATCTATTGCACTTTTTCAGGTCATAAGTTGTAAAAGCTCAATTTCCCGCTTTCGGCGAGTGCAGCATAATGGGCCTTTTGGGTGTGCCGTCTTTTGAAGCCACGCTTGTTTGGATTTTTTTTTTTAAGCAATTCGAAAATTATAACCTCTCAACGCTCAGTCACTCGGGGCGGAGCTAACTGACCTATTTGACAGAAAACCCCCATTTGACGTCCGTCCAGGTTAAACAGAGAGTTGTAGAGCCACGGAGGCTCGTCAAGGTCAGGAGCCTTGAAAATGGGGGAGTTGACGTTGCTCTTGAATTCAAGAGACGCCCGAACAGAAACGAGTGGAATAGATGCAGTGTCGCATGTCTCCAACAGAGAGCGCACTTCCTGTGTGGTTGAAATGGTAACTGGGCTTTCACTTGTATGGCGCTTTTCGACCATAGGAACTTTCAAGTGCTTTATTTATAGAGCCGAGTTGAGTTGAGTTGAGATAACGCGTTTTACGCTGTTTCCTCATGTGGTATATGGTTTTTTCTGCTTCGCTGGTCTTCAAAAAACACTCGGTGATCGGTGGCTGTTTCCCGACGAATGAGCACTTCAGGGACCACGGCTGATTGGGAAAAGATTTTATTCTACCAATGTCAGAGTGAAGTCTTTCCAAAAAGTTGAGTGGCCCAAGGCATGGATGTAAAAAAGCCCCCCTCCCCTGTCAGGCCCGTGTCTTTTATACCTGGCAAGGGGCTGATGTCATGGCTTTGTGCACCAGCTGCGGTTTTCAATCTACTAGTTTACTTCAGTCCTAAAAAGGAGATCTTGACCAGCGCTGTTGGTGATGGACGACAACAGCCGCTATACCTTATTATAGGATTGCACACACTGCTGAAACTGGATTCTCCCTGACCAGCAAATATAGAATAGAATCGTGTTACTGACGCCAGGTGGACATTCTAAGGCCACCTACAGGAATAGAGAGGGAATTCCAAATTACACTTCACTCATTCACACACTAAGCAATCGTATCTTGCATAAGGACACTTTGTCATGGTCACAGTTGCCGGAAACTTACCCACTCTTCGAACTGCGCTCGGGAGCCTTGGTGTATGATGCATTCGAAGAAAGTGGGAAAATGTGGCTTGCCCACAATGCCCACTCGCATTGCCCCTGCTCCGATCTCAAAGCATTCGATGCGTTTGTAAACAACAGAAATGGTTTCTCGCGATAAATTGTTGATTGTTTTGATTCATCACAACACATTTAATTGAAATTAAACCTTCATAATTTACGTAATTTATTATAATTATGGAATAAGCGTTTCATACGTTTCACCAGATCATGCCGTGAAGGGAGATAAGGCATAGCTTCTTGCAGCCAGTACAAATCACGTGCGAGTGAAGTTATTTAGAATTACTAAATACAAATGATAATCAAAAATAACACTAAATATTTGAGTAGAATCTTATAAATTATGGTTTGCCATTCAAGGTCTACAGTATATCTCCATGGTGTCGCCATTGTCGAGTGACGTCACTTTGAAGGCGATCGATGAACTCGAGGTCCTCTTTTTACTCACACTTCGCATCTCGGACCTCTCTGTTCGATGGAGCGTTCCAGAGCACTTTTCCTGGTCGGAAGTTTGAAACGTCCGAATTTACCACCTTCTTCGAATACAGCAGACTCAACTGTTCTATCGTGATGGGAAATCCGGCTCTTTTTAGAGAACCGGTTCTTTTGGCTTGTCTCAGTAAAAAGAGCTCCCAAATGGCTCCTCAGTTTTTTTTGTTACTTAAATTAATTTACTCCCAAAAATAATGTAAAATTATGGGTAAAATGAATTACTAATGTAAAAATTATACAGTATATAAAATATTTATTATTTATATGGCTTATTTAATATTCTTCTGAACATACTCATCATGGGCGGCCCGGTAGTCCAGTGGTTAGCACGTCGGCTTCACAGTGCAGAGGTACCGGGTTCGATTCCAGCTCCGGCCTCCCTGTGTGGAGTTTGCATGTTCTCCCCGGGCCTGCGTGGGTTTTCTCCGGGTGCTCCGGTTTCCTTCCACGTTCCAAAAACATGCATGGCAGGCTGATTGAACACTCTAAATTGTCCCTAGGTGTGAGTGTGAGCGTGGATGGTTGTTCGTCAGTGTGTGCCCTGCGATTGGCTGGCAACCGATTCAGGGTGTCCCCCGCCTACTGCCCGGAGACTGCTGGGATGGGCTCCAGCACCCCCCGCGACCCTAGTGAGGATCAAGCGGTACGGAAGATGAATGAATGAATGAATGAACATACTCATCATGGAGTACAACATGGAGTGCTACAAAAAATAAATTACAAAGTAGAAGAACAAACACCCTTCTCAAAACAAGGTAAACAAAAAGTTCCAATCTCTGATTGTGTATATTTATAAGCTTTTAACTATTTACAGTAAAACAACATAAGTAAGCTTCCCACTAAGATTACCACACAACAAATTATGAATTAAAATTTGATATTGGGTATTTTAACCTTGCACACTCTACACGCTGCCTTTGAACTATCAATTAAGTTGAGATGAGTCCAAATTTCCCTGCGTTTCCTATCCATTTTCTCGCCTTTCCACTTTCCACTGTGTTGCTTTTTTCTCTGTCGCGCAATCGAGCTCTCTCGCTCGTCTCCCTGTCTCTCCTGTTCGTGTGCTGCTCACAGTGTGCTGCTGTTGTGTGACTCCTCCCCCTTCTCTTCACTACAGCATGTGTGTGCGCGTTTGTGTGTGTGTGTAAGCCCCTCCCCTCCTTCTTCTACCACGGATCTTGACCAATCACGTGCGGCTTTAACCGAAGGAGGGGAAAAAAACAGGAGAAAAAAAAAGTCGGCTCCTATTCGTCGTGGCTCCCGTCGTTCGTTCGACAAAGAGACGTCGTTAAGAGCCGGGTCGTTCGCGAACGACACATCACTACTGTTCAAGTTTAGCACAACTTGTTTTGTTTTGGTTATTCGCCACTCTTGTAGATGTTTTCCCCTTCAACAATGTGACAGTTTAACAGCACATTGGCCGTTCATAGATATCGGATTATAATCTTTTACAGCAATGGGGATGTTTGAGTACACCGTTGGACAAGAACATTTAGCGACTGAGGCCACAGTGCCAGAGGTAACGTTGAAAGGTTAATGCTAACGTTAGCCCTAACTTTATAAAACGATTGACTGGTAGCCAAGAAGTCTTTGGTTTCCTATTACATATTATTTGTGACACGGTTTGGTCTTCAACCACAAACGTTTTACAATACATTTTTATCAATAGGCCGATTCTTTCTGTCCAACTTTTACTTTTTATCGATATCAGAGTTTATTTGAAAACTTGCCAGTTGAACTCGACAATGCGTTGCGATTTCAATTGCAACAATAATCAAACTCGAAATTAATATAATTTTAACAGCATTTATGTTTCTACCACAGAGACAATCAAGTGATTTGGTGTATGTTATACACTTTTGCAATGATGAATACGAATTCAAACTGTGTTCAACGAAATGGGAGTATTTGTTGCAGAGCAGCATCCTTAGTGTTAACATTTACTGGGAATAATCCTGTTAAATCGATTGAATCCACTTAGTAACGACCCTATCGTCTTTTTTTTCATAAGAAAAAAAGTTGACGCCAGAAGAATTAAATAATTGAAATTGTATGGATAAAGGAAAATGTGTTTCAAAAGTGGTAGGTCAAGAAAACTTAAATGACCAATTCGTGCATCCACTGATCCGACAGGCAAATATCAACACCAAAACTGCATTTTGTGTCCACAGGAGAAGTTGGTGTGCATGGGCTTGAACAACCAGAGCTATATCTGTGAATCTGGTCACTGCTGCGGAGAAACACAGTGCTGCAGCTACTACTATGAACTGTGGTGTGAGTCATTCCTCTTTTGACACGCAGAGCAGTTTGAAGTGGAAACATTTAAAACCAGATTTTATTGTACATCCACATGTCGGATTCTCAGAATGTATCGTCCATCCTGATGGTCAAATGCTGACCCAAGAGGCATTATTTTCTTCTCTCAATAATCAATAATAATCAATCACTTGATTTCCCTGCTTACAATATTACAGAAATACTGAAGAGATCAAATGAACAACTTGACAGATTTGTGCTGTCATTTGTGTGTGAATGTATTTTGAGTGTTGAGAAATAGCCTTCGCAGTTACATGCGCGCACACCCAAGCAGTTAAGAGCCCTTTATACCCTTAATAAAATGTATCAGTTTCAAAAACAGAATCAATAAACTGACCAAATGTCAATGCAACACAATACCGTTGAATCAAGTCCACTCTGTCCATAATGTGATATGTCACCAGAAAAAAAGTAGTTTAGGTTTATTGCCTCATATTCCCACAAGGTACAACCAACTATCTACCACTGTAATGTACTGTATACTGTACTTCCACCCATACGACTTTTCAAGTGTAAAAATAAAATAATTATTTAACTTATTTTGTGGGGGCGGGGACTCAGTGCTTGGTGTCCAGGTATGGTATGATACAATGGAGTAGACCATGACATCCAACAATTTCTTGCGAAAAAAGCTGAGTGAAATGTCTTTATTTGTTCTGAATACACGACAGGAAAGTTTGATTTAAAGCGTATTTCATTTTGATCTGGTTTTGAACAAGTTTATTTTGGGGCTCTCATGTTACACTCCTGGACCACATTTTCTGAGAACCACCCATAATGAGTTTGTTTCTTTATTCTTTTAATATAAGAAATATTTTATTTGAACCCATACTTGGAGTAGATTTGACAGAAAAAATATAATTAGATGCCAGGAATTTTTGTTGCTCTCCGTAGATCAGTGGTCACCAAACTTTTTGACACTGACAACGACAGTAATCCCTTACTTATCGCGGTTAATGGAGACTGGGACCACCCACGAAAGACGAAAATTCGCGAAGTAGAGTTTAGTCGCCAATCTACATGGCTGTGCATCATGGGCTACTCATGCTGTCATTGGTCAACGCCGCGCTGGGAACCAATCAAGCTACAGCCATGTATAAAACCTCTGACTCATTATGCATTTTTTTCTGAATACTATACTTTGGGAAAAAAAACCTGGGATGCACAGAGGCCTTGATAATTGAACCGTGAAATAGCGAGGGATCACTGTACTTCTGTGCTGATTAATTCAAAGGGCTACCTGGTTGATACACACTTCCAAAATACCGTATTTTCCGCACCAAAAAGTCTTCTATTTTCTTAAAAGCTCACCAAGCGCCTTAAAATCCGGTGCGTCTTTTGTATGGTCATTACGGTAATACGTCGACTCTAAGATGGCTCCTTCCCGGAGACATGCTTCCAATGTTATAACTTGCTGTTGGTTCAGTGAACTGCGTCGCTGCTTTATTAAATAAGTTTGTGTTGCAGCTCCGAAAAAAGGTAATCTGTGTGAATATGGTCATGATTTCTCACAGTCACACACATGAGCAAATAAATAATCATTATGCAACACTTTTGCACGGTGTTTGTATTTTCAAATGATAACTTCAACAATAGTCATAAAAAAAAATAATAAAAAAATCACAATCTCTCATCACTGGTGACCTCGTGTGGTCCTTGAGGCTACCCACAGGCAACGCATTGGTGACCCCTGCTCTAATGTATCATAGCAAGGCTTGAAATGAGTATTTTGTCATTGCAGTATTGGAGATAAAACATTGAATGCCAATACTGAGAAACAAAAACGAAAGTTATTCTGACACAGTACTTGAACTACAGCGATTGTCTCAAAGAGATTTGCTGGGCTGGACACAAACACGTGAATAGTAATTATTGCCTTCGTGGGGGTGAGTAAGTTGCAGTTTGTACAAGTGTCATTCTCACCAAGGGATGATTAATAGTTAACAGGAGACAAAGAAGCCTTGCTAATTGCTCAGATAACGAAAGATTGACACGTAATCGTGAAACACCGAAATTAAGTGCTTGGGTCATTAAATACACTTTACATTGAATACATTTTTCACAGACGTCAAACATCACAAAATGAACAGTAAAATTGCAGGGAAAATGTCTAGGTGAAGAGAAAATTACAAACAGCAATAGGGCTGGGCTATATGACGATATCTGTCATAAATGAGTTTATCATATTGTACTAACGTGCCTATCGTCATTTATCATCTGCGGCAGAGTGCATGTTGGAAAAAATTGTCAGAAAAGCATGATTTGACGGACAAATGTTTTCATGACGCATTCTGCCACACGACTTCCATCAAGTGGCAGACTGAACAAAAATATGAGGAAGTGAATCATACCCGACATTACAGACGTAAGGCTCAAGATAAAATCTAAGAATCAATGAAGCTGAACAAATAACAAGGTAGGTGAATGTAAATAACAAATGCTACTGGTTTGGGAACAAATAAACTAACGACCACAAACAAATTATTGTTAATAACCATTTTTTTTAAATGGCACTTAAGTCATGCTGGGTACGCCTTCACTATACAAACAAAGCAGTTTTCATTTTGAGCCTCAGTAAAACACGAAGAATAACAAAACTGAGAATCACAGACTTCAGTTTTTCCCTTTTCTCAACGGCAGTGACCATCCCATAAACATACCTGTCAACAGATACGGTTTAGCCATAGTTCATACGGATTTTGTGGTGAATCTTACTTATTTGGCCGTATCGCACAAATCATACAGATTCTGAGAATTTCCGGGTTTTTTTTTCACCAACCCCAAATGATTTGGAGTTGGTGAAAAAAGTAACGCAGGAATACAACTCTGAACACAGTAATGCCACTAAGTAGAATGGTGATTAGACATTAACCAGACATTGTATTATGGAGATCTACAATAAATATCATTGGAAATCTTGTGGGGGGTGGGGGGGTGTTCTGCCGTTATTTTGACATACAGTATAAAATGCTTTGGTATGTTATAAGGATTTTTTTTGCTCTTTATAAGGATTTTTTTGGTAGTTTATACAGGTTGGCGCTCCGAAAAGTTGACGGGTATTCATCAAGGTTCATTGGGCTGCTCATGTCACCTGCAGTGAGGTAGTCATTAGTTTGAGGCGAGATGCTGTAAAAGCCAGTTATCGATAGCAAGTTTAGCAACGAGCTTCGACTACTACCAGCCAAACATGTTGCGGGTTCGCTCAAAATTCAGGTATCACAGCCCCCATCAATTCGCCTCTTTGGTGTTGAATGAACAAAACTTCCAAGTATCTTACTCACAAAGGGATTACAACGAGTAATTATCAGAGGGAAAGATGGA
Organism: Hippocampus zosterae; assembly: GCF_025434085.1. Classification (NCBI taxonomy): domain Eukaryota; kingdom Metazoa; phylum Chordata; class Actinopteri; order Syngnathiformes; family Syngnathidae; genus Hippocampus; species Hippocampus zosterae. The sequence goes on along the minus strand of NC_067461.1, from coordinate 21,899,089 downwards.
GAAGTCATGCTACTTGTTAAACCAACACAATGTTATTGATTGTCAAAGACCAAATTATAAGTGCTTGAGTGTAGGAGTACACTTCACAGTGGACACACTGGAACCGCGTTAAAGCGGAGCATATCCAACCTTGGACAGCGAATTAACAGGCAATATAATTAGTGTCTGGATAAAAACTTAATAGAGACTATTTCTACATACACAGCAAAACAGGAAATTGCCCATCCTCCCTTATGTCAGCTGGGAGGAGTGGCAAGAAGATTCAAAGTATATTAATATTGAGGGAAAGTGATTCAGAAAATGGAGGCATGCACTGCATTGAATGTACAAGTGTAATTAGTTTTCACAAAGCAGTCCTGAATTTTTTTTTATTTTTATTTTTGAGATCTGGACTATAAATGTTCTCAAAATTACTGTACATCACAGCTCAGTTCTTCTTTTTTTGTCAGAGATATTCTTGTTTTAAGCCCCGTATTAAGATTGATGTCTACATTTGTGCAAAAATAGGTAGGCTTTACTTTTATTTACTGTCCATTTGATGATTTTATATAGCGGTACTACTGAATGCATTTCTCATTTGATTCAGGTCTGTTAATATCTCTGCAAAACAAGGAGAGAAAAGGGAAGCAGTCATAGTGTGTTGTAGTGATGGGAAAATGAAGCTTCAAATTTCCCTCTTGAACGAGTTGTATTTTTTTGACCCGATACACATTGACTTTTCGTTATGTTCCTAATTGGAAATAGATTTCTGTAGCCTCGCCTCGTCTACTCGTCTTGTCCTGCATTCCGGCCCTCGCTAACACCAGTGTTTCAGACAAAATTTCCACGGTGTCACCACCATGAATTATTGCATTTTAACTGCCTGTTGCCTTAATATCTCTGCTCTGTGGACTTGGCTTTCCTCCTTGCGAGTGGCCCATTCTCCCTGCCATATTTGCAAAGCTACAAATCATAAACATTACTTTGATACAAATGAAATGTTTATTTTAAAAAACAAGATATGCTTGGATGCAAAAAAATAATAATACAGGCAACATTTCCCTGATTGTGAAATCTGCCAGGTAAAAACAGGACACCAATAGCAACAACTAGCGGAGAAAAAACAATTTGATCTGTTTCTTCTTCTGTGGTTGATTCAGGTCTTTCCTGTGCACAGCTGTTGATATAGCGCCTCCATAGTGGCACAACACTGCAACTGCAATTAAAATACATCACTACCAAAGAGAGTCGTCGATCACTCAATCAGCACAACTGGAGCTTTATGCTGTCTTGAGCAATATAAATCAGTCTGGCTGGGGGCGACACAAAATTAGCTGGAAAAACCTTGATAATATAAAATGGGCTATATCATAAGTGCAGATTTTTTTTTCTCAAATCGCACAGCGCGACACAGTTATGACACAGACATCGCCCAACAGGGCCCGAAAACTGGAAATGAATTACTGGTATGTTGTTGTATTGCGTACTTCAGCCAAGAAAGGTAGTCCTTGAAGATTAATATCTTTTGTTTGTTTTCACAATTAAGTCCTACCTTTTGATTTTGACTCTTGACATCTGCACATTAAATGTTTTCAAATTGACATCACAGTAGAGCTCTTTTTCCTTTTTAAATAAGCAACACCAGTTTAGAACTATAGAGCTTGAACTTAAACTTATAAATGTACTAATGTCAATCAAAATCCAGTTTGCTGCTTTTCACAATGCTTCAGGTCTGTTGGATTAACCTTAAATCAAGTCATTGATTAAAACTGGTTCTGAAAGGAAAAATGTTCTTCGAGTACTGTATTGTCTTGCAGCAATATTTTAGTAATATATCGTACTGTGAACACCTACTTAAACAAATTAATTATTAGGTCAATTTTGTTCAAAGATGTATGTACTCAAACATAAAGATGATGCATTATTTAATGTATTTATTCTTATTACCAGATAAAACAGAACAGTGAAATACTATAGAAGCTGTTCGTTGACTGTTTATTTTTGTGCCTTTCTAACGGACATATTTTGTGGTCGTCTTACAGGGTTCTGGTTGGTGTGGACATTGATCGGCATTCTGACATGCTGTTGTTTGTGTCAGCACTGGCGCTCTAAACAGCGCTTCCAGCAGCAGCGTCGGCAGAACGAGATCAACCTCATAGCCTACAGAGAAGCTCACAACAACTCTCAGCTTCCCCTCTATCTCAGTAAGGAGTGGTGTGTGTGTGTGTGTGTGTGTGTGTGTGTGTGTGTGTGTGTGTGTGTGTGTGTGTGTGTGTGTGTGTGTGTGTGTGTGTGTGTGTGTGTGTGTGTGTGTGTGTGTGTGTGTGTGTGTGTGTGTGTGTGTGTGTGTGTGTGTGTGTGTGTGTGTGTGTGCACGCGCATGCGTGTTTATGTCAAACTTGTTTTTATCGCGGACTTGTTGTTTCAGTTGTCCTCAGTAGGACGATTATTACGATAAAACTAAGTTCTGTCGACTTGAGTTGGACACCTGTGGTCAGCATGTTCTGCGTTTTTCTTTCCACTCACTCACTGTCTCTAACTTTACCTCCCCTCAATCACCACACATGACAGCATTGCTCAGATGAGGTCGTGCAACGAACTTTTGAAGCCAGCCACGGGAGGCTTCGAAGTCTTCGATGCTCCTAGGTAGCGCTATGGAACTCGCCTGCTCTTTTATTAGCCGTCCAGTTTGTGGAATGTTTTTAACACGATAACAGTCAAACCATTCCAGGAAACGTTTATTTACTCGATTGTCAGTCGAGCCGCAAGCAATTCACTCTGGGCATGGAAATTGCCAGAATCGGACTGAGCAAAAATCATTTCCATGTTTTTCAAAGTCTCGAGATTTGAGTCTTTCTGACTCCAAGCGTCTCCTGAATGTTTTGTACTTTATAACCCACTTTGTTTAATGAGATACATATCACTTTCTCTTCCGCAATCATTACTGTTCCTCTTCGCTTGAATACCATGATCTAGAGGATGTAAATGAATGAATTAATTAAAAACTTTCGCTATTCCAGTAAAACTCACTGCAATCAAGAGTCACTTGCATGTCGCCATTTTAGATCCAATGACAGAAAATAGTGGTGGTGCGGACACACTTATTCCGTCGTATCAAGCAGGAGTTGCTGGAGTTGGTGCTACTGCAGGTTTCCCTCCGTATGGCTTCCGTAATGTCCGTTGTTATGAAATGCTCGTTCATGTAATATCGTAGTAGAAAGTTTAATGCATAAGTTGTTGTTTTTAGCGGGTCCGGGAATTTCCGTTTGACAGAGGTTTGCAGGTGGTAGAAGATTTCTCCTTCTATCTCTCTCCCTCTCTCTTCGTCTCCCCTTCCCTCCTTGTGCTCTACAACTTTAAGTAACTGCGCCACCTGGCGTTGAAATGCCTGTCATTGCAAGGCCAAATGAAATGAATGCAATCATTCACATCAAACCTGAATTGTGTACCAACCTTCAGCGGGCCAGATTAACAAGACCAAGGGGCTGGATCCGGCCCGCGGGCCGTAGTTTGCCCATCTCTGTGCACCATATGCCACTGTGCTGCCCGGTTGACCCTTGGTTCTAATTTTAGTTTGTTCTTCTGTTATGAATTTTCTCTAAAATAAGTTGGCCCCGTGTCAAGATTTCACCATCAGAAATCATACATTTTTTTCATACATTGGACGCTTCGCATTGTAAGGCGCAATCTACAATGCCTCCACTAGATGGTGCTACGCTCCTTTCATTCAACTCGAGAGGCGTCTGTTGAACTTGAGAGGCGTTCATAAGCGCCTCTGAAAAACATAAATTAACTATTGCTGTGCTTAAATGAAAACAGAAAATCAAGCGAGAAAATCACAAAATAAATTCTATATCCCCCTACAGAATTTATTTTGTGATTTCCTAGCTTGATTTTCTTCGTGGTTTCATTGAAGTAATAATTAATTTAGGTTTTTCGGAGGCGGCCATGAACGCCTCTTGAGTGGAACGTCAGAGAAGGCACAGAGACGTACAGTACCTGTATTTGTTGAGACTGCGAACACCATTAATAAAGTCTGTGTTTAAAAAAAATAAATAAAACCACAACCACAGCTCTCCTTTTTTCAACAAATACAGGTACACCTTTGTCCGTCTCCGTACCTTCTTTTGTTCCGGTCAACTCGAGAGGCGTTCATGACCACCTCCGAAAAACGCATTGGCATTTCCTTCATTGTAGCTCCAACAGTACGATCAGATGTCAGTCGTAGTTATTTATTCCTTTGTTGTGTATTCTCAAATGATAAAATCACAATATAAATTCTGTAGGGGGGGGGGCTATAGAATTCATTTTGTGATATCCTCGCTTGCTTTTCGGTCTTGAAGCATCTCGAGTCGAACGGAAGAAAGCACGGAGATAGACAAAGACGTACCTGTATTTGTTGAGACTGTTTTTAAAAAATGTACACCACAGCTCTCCTTTTTTCGGAGCTGCAACACAAACTCATTTAATAAAGCAGCGACACAGTTTACTGAACCAACAGCAAGTTATAACATTGGTTGCATGTCTCCAGGAAGGATCATCTTGGAGTCTACGTATTACCGTAATGACCATTCACAAGACGCACCGGATTTTAACCCCGGAGAAACCACGAGGTCAAATTTGGCCCCTATAAAATCTGCTACTCAAAAGCTACCCTTAAATCCCAAAGGGTCAAATTTGGCCCTAATCATTAATTAGGATTAAAGTATTGAATTTTTGAAAAAACATATTTTGGTGTTCAGTGAACATATAGCAGTCATTTAATGTATAATTCATAATTTTCCAAATAAGAAAAGGGTTCTTGGGTTCTCCAGGGTTAGCTATTAAGAAAATGGAAGACTTTTTGGTGGACCCTACAGTGCGGAAAGCACGGTACTCACCCTTTGACATTGTGTGACGTAGGCGCAATAGGCATTGAAGTGAGGAGAGGGAAGGCTTGGTTAAGTTGGCCCTCATGCATCATGCTTTAAAGGGGTGTTCACACATTTGTTCCGGTGCTACACCGGAGCTAATTTTGTGGAACGTTCACACGTACAAAGCCACTGAGCGTGTTAACTCCGGTGCAGCCTCGGTGCAGCCCCATTTGCGTTCACACGGCAGTTTTGTCAGCTGTGCAAAACGATAAAAAACAAAGAGCTGTCGTGTTGGTTCTTTTTAAAACATAAAACAACTCAAACAACTGCTGTACAGGCATGACCTTCTCCTTCTCGGTCTCGGTGCCTTCTGCTCGAGAGGCGTTCAATGACCGCCCCCGAAAACGTAAATCAACGATGACTTCAATGACACTCAGAAAAGCAAACATATAATGCGCCAAACAGAAAATCAAGAGAGGAAATCACAAAATAAATTCTATGGGGGTCTGTGAACACCTAACAAAGGAACAAACTACACAAACAACTCCGAGACGGTCCAGTCTCCTACAAAAGGAAAGCTGATATTTTGGGACTATCCCCCTCGTTCTAGTTGAGATGGCATAACCAAAGAGGTTAGAGGCCGCTTGCTACTGTTATTGCCAGCCAGCATGTCTTGTGTCGTTCGTTATTAGACAAACAGATGACGGAAGTACAACAGAGCACGAAAGCAATGCATTCTAGCCGTACGTAATCAACTCTTCTCATGCATAGCGAGGCTACTCCCCCTGCAAACGAGTATTTGCTCCAGAGCAAATGTTTAACCCTGTAGCGTTCACACGTACCATTTTACACCGGTGCTGCCCTGCAAACGAGCATTTGCAAATTTAACCCACCCCAGGGAGGTAGTTTAAAAATTTGCTCCGGAGTAAGCTGTTTTCAGAGGCTACACGGGTGTAACTTTGCATGTGTTAACGCTCTACTGGGGTAGCCCTGGCGCAGCCCCGGAGTTTGTAACATTTGCTCCTTAAGTCAGGGGTCTCAAACTCAGGTCCTGGAGGGCCGCTGTCCTGCATGTTTTCCAAGTCTCCCTGTTGCATCACACCTGATTCAAATGATCAGATCATCAGCAAGCTCTGCAGAAGCCTGACATTGAACCTGTTGATTTGACACACAGCTAAACAAAAGTGTTGTGAACGGTCCTGACAAATTTGAATGTACAGTACATAAAAGGAAGCTTCAAAACTGTTCAATCACCTTCAAACACAGTGGTTGTGTTAACTGAGTGCGCTGAAACAAAGCCCCACTCAACCGCTAACCATCAATCAAATGTCATTACTGTTGAAAGCAGTGGATAGAAGAATATGAAAAGGTTGGTAGCTTAAATGACGTAAAATTACATTAGGAGACTCACCTTCAAAATGGATCAATTACTGTGAACCAGAGCTGAACGATTTAAAGAAAAGCACATTTCATGACATTCTGACTGCATGCACTGACTGTTGTTGAGCTCATCTGCGGGCCACAATAAGTTTGGAGGTCTTTAGACTCCGAAAGCAGGTGCCTCAGCATCCGCTCGACACCTCTAAGGCGCTCTGTCAGTTTGCGTGGCCTACCATTTTGTGACTGAGTTGGTGTCATTCCCAAACACATGTTTTTCTAAAACGTTTGACAGATGGCTGTGGAATATCTTTAGTAGCGAGGACATTTTACGACTGGACTTGTTGCACAAGTGGCATCCGATCACAGTTCCCCACTGGAATTCACTGAGCTCCTGAGAGCTATCCATTCTTTTGCAAATGTTTATTAAAAAAGTCGTAATGCCTAGGCGCTGTCTTTTCTAAAGGTGTGGCCATGGCAGGAATTGGAATAATAAAAATAATAATGCAACTGATTTATATGGCGTTTTCCTCATTTGAGTGAGTAAGCGAATACTTTTGGCAATAGAGTGGACCTGACTGCCAACAGTGGAACCTGATGTAAGCTGAACAGGAGGCACTTGGACCTGCCCCATTTACCAATAATAATTTATCCATAAAGCCGGAGCCATGTTGTTTCCACTGAAAGTTTACAAAACAGTCGCTCATCAAACTGCGTAAGCAGATGTTTTTGATTTTCAGCTCTCCAGCAACATGGCCTTTCTTATTTTGGGGAAAGTCAGTGTGTCGAGGGAAGAAAAAAAAATTATGCTAGCTCAAAAAGAGTACAAAGGGGGACATTTGATATGCTGGCTGTGAATAAGTATGTCTTTTTTCAGGATTTCTGCCCTCGTACCTGTTGCCAGCTTATGACGAGGTCATCGACCGTCCAGCTACTCCCCCTCCTCCTTACACACCTGTCCTGGCAACACCTCCACCCACAGACACACTTGATGAATCTTCCGACCATGCAGCAACACCAATCCCAAGTGATACAGCTTGCACGGCTATCCCAGAGACGCTGCAGCTCCAGTCTCAAAGCACTCATACCAACAAGGATTCAATGCAGGGCAGGTACCGGCGCTTCACGGGGGACTCTGGAATAGAAGTGTTTGACGGCCAGGAATTGTGGGATCAGCCTGAATTTTTAACAAGAGAACAGGCGGATGATGATGATGAAGTGGGTCAAATGCAGGAAGCCTGTGTTTGCTGCGGTTCCCCAGGATGTGAGCACAGCCACATAAATAATGGCCCGAGCAAGGAAAACACTGATGGACACACAAGAGTTGATGCAGACCCACAGTTTCATAGGTAAAGACTTAAGTCCTCGTAATTGTGCAGAATGGATACTTTAAGGGCCGGTCTTTGTTCATGTTAAATTACACAGTTGGAATACTACAACTGTTTGTCTCATTTGACAGTTCTGTTTTCAGGATGTGCATGAAAGACACGATTGCCATGTAAATGTCTCGAGGCTGTCATTGGTACAGTTAACTATAATAATAATTATATATAGTCGGCCTCTTAATATAATGACCTAAGTCTAATTTCGACACTGTGTTTTTTTTGGGGGGGGGGGGTTGTCTTTTTTTTATTTTTTATTTTTTTGCCTTATACATCTCAGGATACCGGCCACCTCTACTAAAATCAACTACATCCTTAGTTAAATAGATCGTTCATGAAAGACTATCAGAATGTGGTGCAGTTTTTTGTGTTTTCTGAAAAAAAAAGATAAAATGATTTAAGCAGTTTTAAGAAAGTGATGTTTTTCACACACACACACACACACATTCACTCACTCAAGCTATTTTTCAGGCATCATACATTTTTCCCAAATGTTCTATACCAAATTAGATGCAAGTCATTGAATCACAGTTCAACAATCAAAAATGGATGTAAGCTTATTTTGTTTTGTATGTGACATGTTATAGTGTAAAAGTCTAATACTGTACAGAAATTCCTTACTAGTGAGTGAGAGTGGCCTACTATATTATTCATGAGGTAACAAAATAGGTAACAAGGTACCCTGGAGTGATATACTGTAATATGCATGAGCAGTTTTAATGCTGATGGGCACCAAAGGTGTTGGCTTTGTCCCTTTTTCTCTCCTTAAATTGATCGTTTCAATTCCGCAGATACAAATTGAAAAAAGGGTTGGCTCTGAATGGAAACGGAGAAAGAGAGCAACAGTAATTAAAGTAGTTTCAAATATCTCATTTAAAATTGGAGTGAGATAGGTAGATGGTCAATACTGAAAAACAATATCGAAAGGCAATAGTATTTATTTTGCGGACAATGTCGGGTAAATGGGCGACCCAATCTGATGGCTGCTGTGTACAGTAAGTATATGTCAGTGGCTCAGGTATTTGCGGGTTTTTTAATCTGTCTCAAAAGGGGAGGGATACCTCATTTTCCTGACATCTTGGAAAGGAGTTCTGAAGCGACCGAGGAGACTGATAACTTCTCCCTGGCGGAAGTAACAGAACGAGGTTTGACATGTGGCTGGGGTCAGGGGCGTCAATCTTCTGTGAAAAATGTGTGGACTTTCTTAGGTGTGACAATGTTGGTGGGGCCACGACGAAGAAGCATAAAGTACCAACCAAAACACCTCTCAGTGACTTGAATGTCCTAAGTGTAATACAATTTTGGTTGATGAAAAAAACTGTTATAGTTGATGAAAGTCACTGATGGTGTAGTGGCACTCTCGCCTGACTTGAGATCGGTTCCCACTCTGACGGTGTGGATGTGGGTGTGAATGGTTATTCATTTCTTGTGCGGTATACGCGCCTTGCGACAAACGCGACCAGTTCAGGGTGGAGTCCACCTTTCGCCCAAAGTTAGCTGGGATAGGCTCTCGCACAGATATTCCTTGTTCAGGAAAAAAAGCAGTGTTGAAAATGGATGGATAGATGGTTGATGAATGTGTCCTCTTTCATCTGACAGATGTGGAGCTACAGGTTGACCAAGGCACTATGGCCACCCTGAGATTGAGGGGAATTTTTTTGATATCTGGAATGGTTCTGTCATTATCACCTGGATGCAGTATTTTTTGACTCCTTGCTACTCTACGCACACTTTACATGAATGAGGTATTTAATAAATTCATGGATAACTGTTCCGAATGCCGACTCCAAAAAAAAACCAACGTTCAGTAAAAAACATTTGAGTTTTTGCAGGCAACATCCATCAAACTCATTACTTCCACTGTCAAGTGAGCGATCGGCATGAGTAATAAGTAATTGTTTATCATGCCCTTCACAGTCATGGTTTCATAAACTAAAATACACACACATACAACTCCTGCACACACATTCATAATACAAGCAGGAACAAACAGTAAAAAGCAACAGTTTTAATTGAGAAGATTAAGAGACGTTTAATGTCATCATGCGTTTTAGATGTCATTAGAATGAATGATCAAAGAATGCAAAATGACGTCGACTCTGAAAATTCATCACTGATTGACTTTTAGCGAATCAGCGCATGAGTTTGAATTAGAACAGGGGTCCCCAAACTTTTTCCTGTGAGGGCCACATACCATTTCCCTTTTCTGATGGGGGGTCGGTGTCAATTTTTAACAGAAAAAGTGTGACGATCGTAGGGGAGCTTAAAAAATTTGTTTTCCAGAAAGCCACACATAACCAAATAACCCTTTCCAAGTTCTTTACAGAACGTGTAAACGTGTTCTACTAATTGATCTGAGACACAACTAAAACACTGAACCATTCTATGGTGTGTAAATAACTTTGTGACCTTGATTTCAACCCGATTTGCATAATGGGTCATTTTGACCTGAAGACCACCTTTGTACTTTTTTTTTGGTACAGCTCCCATGGAAATGTGAATAAAAACATTTCAATTTTTCTGCAGTTGGGGCCAGTATTATTAATAATAATTTAAAAAATTGTCAGTTAGGGTTTTTTTTTGGGCGTTTTTAACACAGTGAAGGGTCATCTTGATCCGAGGACAACAGGAGGCTGAGAGAGCCGGGCCAAATCTGCTGATGGGCCGTAGTTTGGAGACCCCTGAATTAGATGATAAGATGGTCCACAAAAGCTGTTATTTCAACTAAAATGGCATTTTCTAGTGAATTAAAATCAGCAATCTATATGAAAATCTCTCTCTCTTTCTCTCTCTCTCTCTCTATATATATATTACAGTAGATTGCTGATTTTAATTCTTTTTTTAAAATATTTTTATTTTTAGATTTAGATTATTTTACTGAGATTTGTTCCTGCTTGATTATGATGGGCATTGTTTAGGATATGTGCCCATTTAACTTCCTGAATCCCTGACTGTGGATGGTATACTGTCATGAATGAGTGAGGCACACTCGGCCCACTGGTGCAATGTCACTCTGGGCACTCATAGGAAGGCTGGAGTATTACTCTCCAAAAGCAATGCTTAATTACAGCTCTTTCTAACTTCCCAAACAAAGTAACTGCATATGTCCATCCATCCATTTTCTGATCCGCTTTATCCTCACAAGAGTCGCGGGAAGTGTGTATGTCATGAAGTAAATTGCACATACGCCTCACATACTGATGACTAGCTAGCAACCAGTTCATGGTGTACCCTGCCCACTGCCCTAAAACAGCTGGGATCGGCTCCAGCACGCCCGAGACTCGTGACGATAAGCAGCTCGGATGGAAGTTTTGTGTGTGTGTGTGTGTGTGTGTGTGTGTGTGTGTGTGTGTGTGTGTGTGTGTGTGTGTGTGTGTGTGTGTGTGCTTGTGTGTGTGTAAAAAAATCCTCATCTATATATATATATATATATATATATATATATATATATATATATATATATACACACAGTACATACATATTCACAATTATACAACATCTTTATTGTGCACAAAATTACACTTGATAATTACTTATGTGTTATTTCTTCTTTTTACTGCTGTGACTTCAGCAAAGTTGTTTCTGCACTTAGCTTGCCTGCTCACCTTCAGTCATAGGCGCCGACAGGTATGGCAGCCTCGGTCACACGCTCCCTAGTATTATCCCTGTTTTTGTCATTTTCGTTTGTTTTTGGCGACCCTGAGCGGCTTACTTACACGAGGGAAAAGTTGCTGCGCATTGGGGAGTCTACGCTCGGTCTTTTTTCACCAGCACACGAAAATCCACAAGGTTTTTTGGAGCTAATCGCGAGCGGAGCGGCTGCGCTGTACGGAGCATGGAAACGCCGCCGGAGGAGGGGGAAGCGAGCCGGCGTGTTCGTCAAGCTCCGGCAGCGCGGATTTCGAACCCCGCTCCCATCGATCCATCTTGCTAATCTACGATCTCTGCCAAACAAGATGGATGAACTTCTTCTCCTCACAAAGACCAACAAAACATTTGCACGTTCTGCTGCGCTCTGCTTCACTGAAACCTGGCTCAGTGACCGCCATCCAGATCCCGCGCTACATCTACCCGGCTTCCGCCTTCTCCGAGCCGACCGCGACACGGAGCTATCGGGGAAATCGAAAGGTGGTGGGATTTGCTTCTATATCAACGAAGAATGGTGCACTGATGTCACGAAGCTCGACGCACACTGCAGCCCGGACCTGGAGTCGCTGTCTTTAAACTGCAAGCCATTCTACTCGCCACGTGAGTTCACCTCCTTTTTACTAGTCGGTGTTTACATTGCGCCACAAGCTAACGCTAACACGGCGATACAAACGCTAGCCGAACAAGTAAACAAACTCGAACTAAAATACCCAGAGTCACCCCTGATCATTTTGGGCGATTTTAATAGAGCACATCTTAACCGTGAACTTCCCAGATATAAGCAGCACATCGACTGTTTCACCAGAGAAGGCAACATTCTAGACCACTGCTATACAACAATCAAAAATGCATACCGATCGGTCGCCCGTGCAGCATTGGGTCTTTCTGACCACAATTTAATCCACTTAATACCTACATACAGACAGAAACTCAAATGTGTTAAACCGGTTGTTAAGACTGTGAAAAAATGGACAGATGAAGCAAAGCTAGCTCTACAAGAATGCTTAGACTGCACTAATTGGGGCGTCTTTGAAACTTCAACGGGCACACTGGATGAATACACAGACACTGTAACATCATACATCAATTTCTGTGAGGACATGTGTGTACCAACGAAGTCGTTCCGCTCCTTCTACAATAACAAGCCATGGTTTACTCCCAAACTCAGGCAACTCAGGAAAGAGAAAGAGGCCGCATTTAGAAGTGGAGATCGGGCACTGTACAAACATGCCCGAAATCAATTGACAAAGGAAATTAACATCGCAAAGAGAAGCTATGCAGAGAGGCTGAAAAACCAGTTCTCTGCTAACGACTCTGCATCTGTATGGAATGGCCTGAAAGCAATCACTAACTATAGAATGCCATCCCCCCCAAACAGTGAACAATAAGGGTCTTCCTAATGAACTAAACATGTTTTTCTGCCGATTTGAAAAGGACACCCCCATTTCCCACACACACCCACCTCTACCAGAAACCACTCTACCTACCCCCCACCCTCTTTTTCTCCACTACAGATCCACGAACAGGACGTGAGACGGCTCTGCAAGCAGCAAAAGATCAAGAAAGCTCCGGGGCCCGACAAAGTGTCCCCCTCCTGCCTGAAAGTCTGCGCTGACCAGCTGGCTCCAGTCTTCACACAAATCTTCAACAGATCCCTGGAGCTGTGTGAGGTCCCATCCTGCTTCAAACAGTCTACCATCATCCCAGTTCCCAAGAAATCGGCAACATCGGAACTGAACGACTATAGGCCTGTCGCCCTGATGTCTGTGGTCATGAAGTCCTTTGAACGCCTTGTGCTGAACCACCTAAAGAACGTCACTGGACCCCTGCTGGACCCTCTCCAGTTTGCCTACCGGGCAAACAGGTCTGTGGAAGACGCAGTCAACATAGGTCTGCACTACATCCTCAAGCACCTCGACAGCACAGGGACCTACGCAAGGATTCTGTTTGTGGATTTCAGCTCTGCGTTCAACACCATCATCCCGGAACTCCTCACCCCCAAACTACTCCACCTCGGTGTGTCCCCTACGATCTGCCAGTGGATCCTCAGCTTCCTGACGGGACGGACACAACAGGTGAGACTGAGAGCAACAACAACATCAATACGCACCACCAGCACTGGAGCCCCACAGGGATGTGTCCTCTCGCCACTGCTCTTCTCTCTCTACACAAACGATTGCACCTCAACAGATCCAGCTGTCAAACTCATAAAGTTCGCAGACGACACCACGGTCATCGGTCTCATCAAAGACGGCGACGAGTCTGCGTACCGCCAACAACTGGAGCAGCTGGAGCTGTGGTGCGGCCGACACAACCTCGGGCTGAACACGCTCAAGACTGTAGAGATGATCGTGGACTTCAGGAAACATTCTTCTCCTCAGTTGCCCCTCACACTATCCAACTGCCCTGTGTCAACCGTCGAGACCTTCAAGTTCCTGGGAATCACAGTCTCCCAGGACATGAAGTGGGAAGTCAACACCATCTCCATCCTGAAAAGGGCCCGGCAGTGGATGTACTTCCTGAGGCTGCTGAGGAAGCATGGCCTGCCACAGGAGGTGCTACGACAGTTCTACACGGCAGTCATCGAATCAATCCTGTGTTCTTCCATCACAGTTTGGTTTGGGGCTGCCACAAAAAAGGACAAAATCCGACTTCAACGGACAGTTAGGACGGCAGAAAAAATCGTTGGCACCGCCCTACCCACTCTTGAGGACGTGCACACTGCAAGAATCAAGACAAGGGCACGGAAAATCCTCCTGGATCCCCCGCACCCTGCCCACCACCTTTTTCAGCCACTCCCCCCAGGCAGACACTACAGATCCATGCGCACCAAATCCAGTAGACACTTTAACAGCTTCTTCCCTCTAGCCATTAACTCCTTAAACAGTCACTGACGTAGTCACTCTTCTTGCACCACAAAATGGTACTACAAAACTACTGGTTACTCTAAAATGGTTCAATGATTTTGTTGTTTACGATGATACTAGTGCAGCGTGTTATACCGGAGACAAATTCCTTGTGTGTTCTACATACTTGGCCAATGAAGATGATTCTGATTCTGATTCATAGGTGTCAAACTCAGGTCCTGGAGGGTCGCTGTCCTGCATGTTGTCCAAGTCTCCCTGTTGCAACACACTTGATTCAAATGATCACATCATCAGCAAGCTCTGCAGAAGCCTGACATTGAACCTATTCATTTGAACAGGTGTGTTGGAAGTGAGACTTGGAAAACATGCAGGACAGCGGCCCTCCAAGACCTGAGTTTGACACCTATGCCTAAAGTCAGGCATGTCCAAAGTCCGGCCCGGGGGCCAAATCCGGCCCGCGGTCGAATTTCATCCGGCCCTCGGCCCCTGTCATAAAATCAGTGCCGTCTGGCCCGCAGGTTGGGCGCAATGGAACACGTTGCATTGACCGAGGTCTCGTAGACTGGTGAGTGATGTTTCATAGAGTACTGCTTCCCTCTAATGGCTAAATGAGTAATAGCATTCACTAAATGAGTAATAGCATTTAGACACTAGAGGGCATCACTCACGAGTTAACAAGACATCACTCCGTGTTTATATTGACTGATATGTCATATTTCAAATGATACTTGCAGTTGTGGATATGTGTATTGCTTGTTCATTTCCCTGTTGTTCGAGTCAAAGGTTTTGTGACTATTGAAAAGTCATGGTGATACATTTTATGTTTCAAATCAATCAATTTGCACTCAGGAGACTTCTGTTTAAGAAAAAGTCAAGTGAATAAGCAGTTGCATGTGATATACCTGTTTCAAATGAACCAAAAAAAATTCTTAAGATTGTTGAAATTAAAATAAAAATGGAAATGTACAAAGACTGGCTTACTAAAATTTGTTGAACAATATTGTTGTTCAATGTAAAGAATGTCAGCCAAGGTCGGCCCCCCCGGCATTTTACCACATAAAATCTGGCCCCCTTGGCAAAAAGTTTGGACACCCCTGCCTTAAGTGGTCCGTCGGGTAACCAACCCACCCACGTTTTGGAGACACACGTCGTGCGCATGCTCAGTCCATCGACTGGATGGCGTCCTGTGGAATGTGAGTGCTTGCGCTTTCTTCCTGTGCCTCTTGTCATTCTTACTATTTCCGAACATAACAACATCGCTGTTCAAGCGAATCAAAACCAACATATGTTTGTACAAGCATTCCGTGGTGGACACCGAGATGAATAACTGCCGGCAGCTGGTCTCGCTCAGTTTAGCCGTGTCCGAGAAGCACCGGACATTCAATGTTAACTAGCATGAAGCTAATTTTAGGTTCGCCTCGAATCTACTCTTGTATGGAAGATCAACTTTAAACTTAAGAATATTGTGAAAGAATTGTGCAAAAGTATCAAGAAACAAATCCTCATACCCTGCAATGATAAATTTCTGAATCAAAAAATCATTACCGAGTTCCTCTCCACAGTTGCTTTATTTTGAAAACAGGAGAAACGGAAAATCTGTTATGCGTTTTATGCGTCGTCACTTGATCGTAAAATGCAAAGAAATGCCCAAGTGTGAAACTGGAAAAATAAAAGCTTATTACGTTTGGGTACACCTGCATAATGCAATGTTGCTCTGATGATGCCGTTTCATATTTGTTGTTCGTGGGATTGGATTAGGGCAACAGTGTACAAACAAATGTGACAGTGTCACATTGTAAAAGATCACAGAAATAAAGCTATGGTCATAACAATTAACTACAGCATTCATGGAAATTGGACGATATTTTACACAATCGGCGGCACGGCGATAGACTGGATAGTTCGTCTGCCTCACAGTGCAGAGGTGTAGGGTTCGATTCCCACTTTGGCCTTCCTGTGTGGAGTTTGCATGTTCTCCCCATGCCTGCGTGGGTTTTCTCCAGGTAATCCGGTTTCCTCCCTCATCCCACAAACATGCATGGCAGGCTAATGGAACACTCTCAATCAGGATGTCAAACACACGGCCTATGGGCCGGAAGCGGCCCCAAGGAGGTTCCATCAGGCCCGTGGGATAATTTTAAAGTGAAAAAAATGCATAAAAGACACGGAATGAATCGGAAGGCACTGTTTTGAACAGAGTAGAAGACAACATTGTTTTGATCAGAGAAGAAGACAAGAAACACCTCAGTCTGTCACTAAAACAGACCCAACACAGCAGACGTGATCAAGGGCATGTGAATACTTTATTCTTTACACATTTAATAGCGCTTTCCTTAGTTTGTAAGGTGTAGGCAGAGTTTAAATTTAGATTTTATATGCACATGTGTAAATGGTTTAAAAAATAATTTCTTTATGAATCTCGTTTAATCTTAATGTGCATTACTATATTTTTCAAGACCAATTACTTGTTCAAGTTTTGAGCCTTTGTACAAACGGTGGGATCAGCTGCAATGCATATATGTGAATGATAAAAGTAAATTGCACATTTTTTTTGTTTTGTTTTGGGGGCTTTTCTGGGCATATACCCAACCAAGGGTGGCCCGGTTGTCCAGTGGTTGGCACGTCGGCTTCGGGTTCGATTCCAGCTCTGGCCTCCCTGTGTGGAGTTTGCATGTTCTCCCCGGGCCTGCGTGGGTTTTCTCTGGGTGCCCCGGTTTCCTCCCACATTCCAAAAACAGGCTGATTGGACGCTCTAAATTGTCCCTAGGTGTGAGTGTGGGCGTGGATGGTTGTTCGTCTCTGTGTGCCCTGCGATTGGCTGGCAACTGATTCAGGGTGTCCCCCGCCTATTGCCCGAAGTAGCCTGGGATAGGCTCCAGCACTCCCCACGGCCCTAGTGAGGATCAAGCAGTTTGGAAAATGGATGGATGGATACCCATCCAAAACTGAAACATGCAAGCAACATATCCACCTTTTCAATCAGTGTTTGCATCTGCCCGTGCTTGACTTGAAAGATTTACTGAAACAGCTCTTTTTTTGCAGAAACAACTGTATCGGCATAAGATGATGACTTCTTGGAGTGACCGTCTACAGAACTATGCAGAGCTCCCAGCCAACATGGATTGTGTCACCCTCAAGAAATATCAACGTGAAACTCATCACAGGTCTGTGTCAGTTTTATTGTATGCATCTTCAGCAAATACTGAATAGAGTCTACTGCTGTTTTTTTTTTTTGTTTTTGGGCAGGGGGGTGGGGGGGGGTCACCATCGAGTCCACTCAGCAGTTGTTTTTTTGTGTGTTTGTTTTTGCGGTTTTGTTCCATTTGCTATTCACACAGTATCGTAAACCGTGATTATTTCTTGAAAGCTAAATGTCTGACTATCTCAAAGCTTGTATTTGCTGTGTGTGGTGCTGTGGAAAAATACATTGCAAGGGGGCCTCAGTCTATGAGGGAGTTCTGATGCTCAGGTCACGATGTAACCTTATTTTGAAGTCTTAATGCACTGCAGTCTCACGCTAACCTACGCTAGCAGGAAAGATGGGTTGCATGGCGATATACTAACTATAATATCGACCACAACTCGCATTTCGACCAGAACATTTTTGATTTTTACGCCTCGAATTACAACCAAAAACCGACCAAACTGAGCAAACTCGAATACGCCACTCAACTCCTCTCGGCTTCCTTACATGAGGAAGTGACGCTTCCTCATGTAACGTTCATTGTGAGCAGACCCAAATCTGACTTTTTTTTTTGTTTTTTTTTTGCATAGTGTATTAGCCCCGAATCATAGGCTAATAGGATTGTTTCGGATTTCGAACAAATCACTTTTGAACAGCCTTGTGGAACGGATTATGTTCGAAAACCGAGGTATGACTGGATGTTTGTGTGTGTGTGTATATATGATATATATATATTCTCCTTATGGTGGATTATGTGAATAAAACATTACAGAGGCAGCCTGATTTTTCTAAAGAAAAACTTTGACTTGCAATGCTAGTACCACCCAACTGACATGGTTTACAAATGATTTATTACTGTAAAAAATTGCAAAGTGTTTGCAGTTATACTTCCATCGGCATAATGCAGACATTAGATAGCCCATTAAGAAATGACCATTTGGGGGCTTTTATGTTGAGATCTACTCAAAGACAGGGTGTACATCACCCAAAATTGTGCTAAGGCAGGGGTGTCAAAACTATTTTTTGTCGTGGGCCACTTTGGAGTTAGTCTTCCTTCAGAGTGACGACAGTGAAACCACAAAAATGTTGGCTCATCACATTATTACTTGTACACACCAAAATTAAAATATTACTAATTTTGAAATCGGTCAACTACAATCGTCAATTATTGTTCAAGTGAGTGTAAACAGGTTACCAGATTTATTGCAAAATGTCATCATTTATTATACATGACAATTTGATATTTTGATACAGATTTTAGCAAGGATCATGCAAGTTGACAAACATTATTTTATTTCGGGGGGCTACATTAAATGACGTGGTGGGCCAGATCTGGCCCCCGGACCTTGACTTTGACACCTGTGTGCTAAGCACTGTAGTAGTAAGAAGCAAGAAGGTATGTAACTCTTAAGTTTGGGAGGAAACAAAAAAAAAAGACTTAGTAGTCAATGGGCGCCGGTCATACACATCAAAGTTTGCACTCATGCGTCATACACTTGGGGGGAGCAAATGACTGTGTTACATCATTTCCCCCCAAACTGTCAATTCAAAGGTCTTACAGGCTGGCTAGCCATGTCAAAAGTGGCTTTGAGGAGCCATCAAAAGAGCAGCCTCTTCAAGACCTGAGTAGCAATTTTGCCATTGTGTGACCTATGATGGACTGCCACATGCGGGCCAGCTCCCTCAAGTTGTTCAGGTTTGCTCCATGCTGTGGTCATGTGAAAAGAACTTGTTCATGTGACCACAGATTGATCAAAGGTGTTCTTTTTGTTATTGCATAACCTAAGGCACCTAGCTACCTCACACTGGTCAAAGTTTTGAGACTGGGCCAAGTTAAAGAAATCCTGGGGTCAGAGGAATCTCTTCAGGAAACTGTTAAGAGTTCATATTTAGTAGCTATTGTTAATTTTTTTGAAAGTGTAATGTTCAGTACACATTTATGAAACAATGTTTTTAATATCTTTTATGTGTTCATTTATTTGTTTTTTTCTTTTCTTTTTTTTCTTTTTATTTTATGGGCTCTACAAGGAAACTACCGGTAATCAATTCACTTTAGATGTTAAATTAAAGAAACTTAGAGACTGATGACTAAAACATTTCTATTTCAAACGTTTCATATCATTTCATGTTGTCAGGTGGTACAACCAATATTTGTCAACGGTACAACCAATTTAAACCAATGAATGATTGGTTCAAGTGATCACATGTTTTCCAAATGCAATGTGTGCAGTCATTGTATTCAAAAGAATTTGCGGAATAAATTTCCTGCCGTGCGACCTGGTGGTTGACTGGTTAGTGTGTCGACCTCGCAGTGCATAGGTGCGGGGCTTCATTCCAGCTTCAGCCTTCCTGTGTGGAGTTTTCATGTTCTCCCCGGGCCTGTGTGGGTTTTCTCCGGGTACTCTGGTTTCCTTCCACATTCCAAATATATGCATGGCAGGCTGATTGAACACTCCAAATTGTCCCTACGTGTGAGTGTGAGTGCAGATGGCTGGTCGTCTGTGAGTGCCCTGCGATTGGCTGTCAACTGATTCAGGGTGTTCCCTGCCTGCTGCCCAAAGACAGCTCGGATAGCCTCAAGGGGGTGCCCCTTGTGAAGATGAGCGGTTCAGAAAATGGATGGATGGATGAATGGATGGAATTCTCCTCTGTTTGAGTATAAAATTGGATGTTAACAATACTTAAAACCGACGTACAAAATGCAACAATCTAATAAATGGTGAGAGGGAAAAAAAGACACAATGATCAAATAATGTTTACGTTCCCCTAGATGGGTTGTAACTGGGAAGTACATTCCTTGTGTGTTTTTTGCATATTTGGACAATAAATTTGATTCTGATTAAAATAGGGGTTACATGCATACACTGTATGTTTCTCTAAATATCTGGTTGCACCAGCTGACATATTTTGCTGAAAAATTGAACATTTAAAGTAATGGTCAAAAAAGAACTTCAGTAAATGAGACCTGTTCAAACAGTGTTCTGGATACAAATACAGACTTGACATCTATCTATATTGAACATGCTGTTTTAGATGCTTAGATGTCATTGACCCATAAACTGAAAATTGCTTGAAGATGTGGTGCTCCTGTGAAGTACTTTATGACAATTTACCGTCGTTCTAACAGGCATTGTTTCTAGGAACAGCTTTACGTCTGCGTTGCATAGAGTTGATCAATACTGTATCGAGCACATGTGAACTGGCATCCCAGTTCAGGACGGCTGGCCAGGGAAAAGCAATGTTGGGTTCCAATGTGTCGAAGAAGGCATTCGTCGGTTCAAGAAGAACTGCACAAATGTTGTCGAGGCAAGAATGTTCTTTTGTGGTCTAGTCATTGCAGACGGTTTGGCAAACACCCCCACACCCTAACGGCACCATTGAAGCCACACTGTAAAGAAAATTTCAGCATGGTAGTGCAATTTTTATATGCCATGGTCTTGGATCAGTTACAATACATCCAATTCTTTGACGAGGCCATGTTTCCTTTTGGGAAAGAGGAACTATTGAAATGTGTTTCAACAAGACAACGACCACAAATACATGAGGAATCGGGTTGCATCTTGATTCAGTGTCATCAAGATTAACTCTCTAAAGTGGCCAACTCAATCCGTGGATTTAAATCCAATCGAGCATTGTGCGACAACATCAAGTATTTTGCTTCTGAGGCAAAACCAAGAAACGCTGAGGAGTGCTTGTGAAACATCTTAGCCAGAACTGGTGACGATGCTGGTTGACTCCCTGCTATACAATGTTGTTATTTGAATTCTTTAAATCTGCAGTTCATGGATTCACCAGAAATGAACGTTTAAAATAATTTTTCTTTTTGTACAGTACATTTTTAAGTGTGTAAAAAAAATATAAAAATGTCTATATTTTTGGGATTTTGAATAGCATATGCAGTGTTCCTAATACATGGTGTCCATGACCATCAAGCGAAATAAAAATTTGAGCTGATTTTTTTTTTTTTATCCGAAACTTGACACAGATTGATTGCCACATAACTGTGGTCTGTGTCAAGCATTTCAAAGATAAAATTGTCAACAGAAGCTAAATGTTTTAACTTCATCCACTCCATCATTTAGTGCAAGATATGTGCCAGTTTCTGTGCATGTTTCTAAACCAACACTAATTTCCTATTGCAGGGTGTTTGTCAACAGAAGCTTAGCAATGGAGAAGATCAAATGTTTTGGTTTTGATATGGATTACACTTTGGCGGGTAAGTGTTGCTTGAGCGTTTGTGAACCCCTGCGGTATAAAATCTTTCATGTGATTGCACACATCCATCTTTTGGAACAGTACAAATAGAATTTAAATCTGATATCAGTCAGTCACACTCAACGTGGAACTACAAAAAAAATGTTTTCACATAGTGCACTCCTCAAATCCCATGTTTTTTTTTTCAAATAAACTATAATGTAGTTCATTGCCAAAGTAGGCAACTCCTGTCCTGCCTGTTTTTGAAGTTTCCCTCCGCCAACACATCTGATTCAAATGATCAGGATGGTGATCAGGCTGGCTCGTTGCCAACCCTTGCCAGAGTCTTGAAGAGTTTAGGGCAATAGAAAGTGAATGCAGAGACCAAATTGCTCTCAGATAACCGGTGTTGGGAATAATGGCGTTTAAGTATAACGGCGTTCATTTTTTGAATAATTAAGTAGTCTAATTATTTTTCTTGTCGTTGTAACACCATTGCTGTTCTTGGCATTGTGATGTGCCGCGTTATGTCAACGTGCCGTGATGTCAGGAATTCAACAGCATTCGGGTGTTTATATGATTTTTAGTTTTTATAATGGTTCATATCATCGCCATCCACGTTACAAAATCAAGCAACCTGGCTGGGAAAATAACTTCCAAGTTACGGAGAGCTCAAGGACCATAACTGTGTGTTAATTGAATATATATTTGCTCATGTATAAATATTTTCGCGCAAGCGAGTTTTCACTTTCATGTGGTTTGGAAAACCGTATACGGCCGTTTGCCCAAATCGTTGAACAAGCTACATGTGGATACCGTATATCAGTAAACTGATACCGTTTTGGTTCATATGGAATATTTAAGAGCTGGATAAAACTCACTACTTTGCAATCATGTACAAATATGGAGAGCACTGCCTCTGACATGGATGTTTTAGATCAGGGGTGTCAAACTCATTTCATTGTGGGCCACATGCGGCCTTGGTAGATGTAAAGTGAGCCGGACCATTAAAATTATACCATACTTCTATAAATAACCAAAATAATGTCTTTCCTTTATTTTGGTCTATAGAAGCACAAGAACATTCGGAAAATGTTGAAATTTAATGAACATATCTTTTACAAAACATATGAAGCATCTTAGATTTCCTTAGATAAATGTGCAATTTACTTTTATACTTCACATATATGCATTGCAACTGATCCCACTGATTGTACAAAGGCACAAAACTTTAATTGGTATTGAAAAATAGAGTAACGCACTTTAAGATTAAACGGAATCTATAAAGAAAGAAATTTTAAAACCATTTACACGTGCGCATAAAATCTAAATGTAACCCCTGCCTACACCTTACAAACTAAGGAGAGTGCTAATGAATGTGTAAAGAATAAAGTATTCACATGTCCTTGATTGTGTCTGGTGTGTTTAGTCTGTCTCAGTGACAGACTGACCGCTGCTCTTGTCTTCCTCTCTGATCAAAACAATGTTGTCTTTTACTCTGATCAAAACAATGTGTCCCCCTAGCAGATATTCCACAAATTGCACCTTATTAAAATATTCCCTCCGTGTCTTTTATGCATTTTTTCACTTTTAAATTATTCTGCAGGCCTGATTGAACCTCCTTGCAGACATATGGCCCGCGGGCCATATGTTTGACGCTACTGTTTTAGACTGAATGACAGCGTGTGATGTCGATGCTCTTCCTGAGCGCAGCTAAACAAAACCTTGTCACCCTGTGTGTATAAAGTGTATAAATCTCCAGAGTATGAGGCGCTCGGCTTCGACCTGATAGTGGAACGCCTGGTATCCATTGGATATCCGCAGGAGCTCCTCAACTTTGTCTACGATCCTTCCTTCCCCACGCGGTCAGTCCACTAAACACTTTCATTGATGTTAAAATGCCATATACTTGTTGGTGTTTTAAACTGATGGAACTGACAACAATCCAAAGCAGCTTCCAGTTTGGTCACAGACACAATGCCAAATATTGTAAAGAGTCACCTCCCTCTCTTCTTTCCTCAGAGGCCTTGTGTTTGACACGATGCACGGCAACCTGCTCAAAGTGGACGCTTATGGGAACATCCTTGTTTGCGTGCACGGTTTCAACTTCATTAGAGGGTGAGAATTAGATCTCATGCACATGTTGTTGATACGTTTCATGCAGCTGCTGGAAAGTTTTGATTTTACATACACCGTATGAAACTGTAGAATGTATTCATACAAAAGGAACGGAAGAAAACGCGCGTTTTAATTTTCAAAAGTCAAATGACCCATATGCAAACAGAAGGCCCATAACTGTCAAACGTAGTTTGGGTTAATCACTTACAGTTACTACAGTGGACAGCTACTTATCAGGTTACAGGGTGCATGATGGGGTTAAATGTGTAAAAATCCAAACATTTTATTAGCAATAACATGGCGTATTAGCTCAAATACTCCTCCTTTGTAGTGAAATCAAAATGATGGTGAAAAAAAAACTGCTTATTGGATAAGGGTGCTTGCACTCGTTACTGTGAATAAAAGCCTCAATAACATTCGTTGTTTGGATGCAAGCTCCAACCACGACTATAACACATTAGAGTGATACCAACTGCAAGAATCAGCACTGTTCCATATGCAGTGGGCCGCATTCATTCCCCCATTGTTTCCCCATTAAGTTTCAAAGGGTCCATAGGCATTCAGGAGGGCAGGCTTGACCGTATGATCCATGCTACCTAAGTAATGTTGAATCATTTAACCCTTTCATGCACCCTGTAACCTGACAACATAAACTGTCCACTGTAGTAAACTCTAAATGTGGACATTTTGGGGCAAGGGAGTAGGGGTGGATTGGTGATAATGGGGACTGAAATAACAATGTGATCAATTTCTTACACGCACGCAAACACACACACGCACACAGTGACTTCTAGTTGTGTGTGACTATACTGTTGCATTTTATTACGGTACCGGTAATTTCTTGTTATTGTGTAACTTATTTTTTTTTTCACTTTTGCACATAGGACTGACATCAGAGAGATGTACCCAAACAAATTTATTCAGCGTGGCGATACAGAGCGCTTCTACATCCTGAACACGCTCTTCAACTTGCCTGGTAATAATCTAAACCCAAACAATACTTCTTGACATGGGTTTCAAAGGAAACTTAGCTGATATCATCTGTGCTACATGTGAATGCTTTTCATTCCGTATATGCTCACCGTCATAAGAAGTCGATTTTAATCATGCAACACAAATTCACACAAAAATGTATCTCAAGGCACTTCCCGTAGGGAGTCGGATTCAAAAACCTCGAACAGAACCATCACTGTGTGTGAGGTGGTCATCCGCCTAGCCCAGTTGAGTTATGATAGAAATTAATGTGCTTAGCAATGGCTGTACCTCTCTAAGATTTGTGATAAGGAATCCACAATAATGGCCGCCAATTGTCATTGGTTGTGTTGGAGCCATAGTACAACACTCTTTTTGTAATTCCTTGATTCTAACGCATGGTGGCGCATATGCCCCCCAAAAAAGGGTTACGTAAATGGGAAGCTCCAAATAGTGAGTGTCAGGGTGTGTGATGAGGCAGCGGCATGACGTTTTGACGGTGTACGTATTCGTGTTATATAGTGTTTTGATTTAGAAAATAGATTTGAATCATAGTATTCATTTTTATATATATTTTTTAATGAATCAGCCTATTCATCGGTTGTCAGAGTTATTCTGCCAAATAGTGGAAACGGCATCCCCCCACCCCCTAAAAAAACATATCCATCTGATGTCTTAATTCATGTCATGTATTTGAAACATTGTAAAATGTTTTGTTGATAAATGTTCCTTTACAGAAACCTACCTCATCGCCTGCTTGGTTGACTTCTTCAGTAACTGTTGTCGATACTCAAGGTAAATGTATGGTCCCAATTACGAACAGTACACATTGCTGCCTTACTGGTCTGACTGTGAAGCTTCATTTGGAAGCTCATCCTCTAGCTGATCATATTCAGAATCATTTTACATCATTCCATCACGTTTTTAAGAATACCGGTAGATTTTGCAACTGCAGCGCACCACCGAATGACATGGATTTATTTCCCGCAGTTGTGAGACAGGCTTTATCGATGGTGATCTTTATATGTCTTATAAGAGCATATTCCAGGATGTAAGAGATGCTGTGGACTGGGTTCATTTCCAGGTAGATTAACGATCTTTTCTACAATAGTCATCTTGTGTGTCGTGAATTACTTTTGCTATTTTTTTTTCAAAGGGGTCTTTAAAAGAAAAGACTGTTGAAAACCTGCAGAAATATGTGGTCAGGGATGTAAGTAAAACATATGAATTTTCATACTCAGAGAGAAACTGTGAACCATTAAAAACAAAATTGTGGCAAAATTGCCCATAATATTCCTGGGTTTTTTGTTTTGTTTTTTTCTCCCATCAAGCCAAAGCTTCCTCTCCTCCTGAGCCGCATGAATGAAGTGGCCAAAGTGTTTCTTGCAACCAACAGTGATTACAAATACACAGAGGTGAGCTCGATATTTACACTTGCCTCTAAAAGGGAGTGCTAAAAACAAACGTTGAAAGAAAGAAAGTCTATATGCATCGTGGACCAGAATGTCTGGATTTGCTCAGCCTTTGTTCCTCTGCTTTACAGAAAATAATGACCTACTTATTTGATTTTCCGCATGGTCCAAAGGTAAACACAATTTAAAATTGAGATGCTTAGCATTTAGATTTAGCAGCAGCCTATGGTAATATCTCAAAGACCGTTCTCTCAGTCTTTTGCTGCACATGAGACCCCTTTTTGAAATATTTGTGTGTTTGCTTCCTTTGTAGTTGGGTACAACCCACAGACCTTGGCAGTCTTACTTTGACTTGATCTTGGTAGATGCCCGCAAGCCTGTGTTCTTTGGAGAAGGGACAGTCCTGCGACAGGTTGACATAGTGAGTGTGCAGTTAACAGGAGTCGTGGGAATGGGGTCCATGTGTGGGTCATAAAGGCAACTACCAATAATACTTCAAAGTACCATATTTTCTGCACTGTAAGGCGCTTTGGATTATAAGGCGCACCTCAATGAATGGCCAATTTTACAGTTGTTTCAAATATAGGGCGGACTGCATTATTAGGCGCATACGATAGCGGTAGCGCTATGCATCCACTAGATGGTGCTACACGAAAGGGAATGGAATACAATACAACTTTATTTTTATAGACTGGGGTTTGGCAACCCGCGGCTCTTTAGTACCGCCCTAGTGGCTCCCTGGAACTTTTTCAAAAATGTATGAAGATGGGGGAGGGATTTTTGTTTGTTTGTTTGTTTTAATATAGTTTCTGTAGGACAGGGGTGCCCAAACTTTTTGGACCGAAGATCGACTTTTCGATCAACCAACCTGCTGCGGTCAACCCGTTATCACGCACGCCATGATGAGCAACAGCCTGGCATGCGACACACTTTTGCAGCCTGTTAACCATCGTAGCAAACGCGTACCGTTTTAAAGTGCTTCCCTTGGCCCTCTAGATTCTATTCTTTGCCCGTGCCCTCGGTGAATCGTACACAAAGCAAACTCTGAATGAGAATAGTGATAACGATAAAAGATATCGCGCAACAGCTCTGATCACAAGCTGCAATTGCAGACTGTTGAGCACGAACAACCTCCGGTGACGCAGTCACGCGCCCCCGAAGATTAAAGATTTACCTGCTTTATTTTATTTTATTTTTTTAATACTTTTTGTGAAAATGAAACTGATAGGATGATTACGGTGCAGTGTACATAGACACAAAAATATATTACTGACATACACAAAGACACACAAATGGTTGAGCTTTTTTTTCCTCTACACCCTTGAGCGATCGTCTTGGGAGCGGTCCGCAATCTACCGGTCGATCGCAATCGACGTAATAGGCACATCTGCTGAAGGAGACCAAATATGACCAAATATCGTTTTCCAATGCTGTAAAATGTGTAGAATAAATATTACATTTCAATAAATATTCACATTTTCTGTTAACGAGGATTTGCATCATAGCCTGCAACACCCGTTTCTAGCAGCAGCAGGTGGCTGTTGTAAAAAAACTGCGTTTCATGTACAATTCACCGAGGGTTGCCGACCCCTGCACTCGATGATGCTACGGTACAGGAAGTACAATACAATACAGTACAGCTTTATTGATATAGAGCCTTCATAACCGCTGCAGCTGTAACAATGAGAACTGGTCACAAACACAGACATGAAACATATGTAATACAAATGGCATTAAAAAACAATAAATGAAAGACAAAAGTTATGGAGACGATTTATTCAACAAAAAGGCACACAAACCTTGTGGGCTCGCATCCACAAGGTGGCTAAATATCCTGAGAAGTCTTGCTTGTCTCCTTCTTCCTTCGTTTTCTCAGTAGTTAACTATGCTTTTGGTATTATCTTTCACAAAGTAGCTGTATATTTGAGTGTGTGTTGGCGAATGCACATATCAATTAGTGTCGGGCAGAACCCTTTTAGGTTACAATTGATTCCTGCTAATAATCACCACTTATCATTTATTTCAGACAACTGGCCGACTCAAGATTGGTACATACACTGGTCCCCTCCAACATGGGATTGTTTACTCTGGAGGTAACGCATAAAATATAATTTCAGAATAATTCATGCAATATCCTCAGAGTGTAGTTCTTCATAAGATAAGAAAACCTTTATTAGTCTCGCAATGGAGAAATTTCCAATTCACAGCAGCAAAGTTATGAAAGGAGAAGTAGAACAACAAAAAATAGGAGCTGCTGCAAAGGCAGCCACTCTCGCGGCGCCATTTTGAAGTAAAAAATAATCCAAGGTCCTGTCAACCACTGCCATCAAATGTTATGTGTGTAGAACACAGGTCACGGTCATTTGGATCAGGTTCAATTTGGTGTGCAATAGTATTTAGGATCTCAGGGTGGGCCACAAATTGTGTACCCTTGTTTGTTTTCCGCTGTCATAAACATGCAGTGTATTTGGTTTTATTTACAACAGATTCACCAAAGATGGCCTTGGCCACCCGTGGCCACCCTGTAGCTCCGGCCATGAGTACTGTGAAATGGTTTTTTTTCACCCACTAACCTGGCCCGAACTTCCTCCACCCACCATGAACATTTTGGAACCATCTCATCTGTTTTACGAACCTTCTGCATTTTCTGAGACATCGTCATGATTTTTTTTTTTTGTAATCCTGTTGAATTATAATTGAAAAGCATATTTGTCATATTTTTCATCGGTTCAGTTTAATTAAATTTTTATTAACTTTGTCAAATTCAGATTATTTCTGAGACTACTGTGGGTTTTTCTTTCGTGTAAAAGGAGGTTGCAACATTTTGTCTGATGTTTGCACCCACAGGTTCTTCTGACATCGTATGTGACTTGTTGGGTGCGAAAGGCAAAGACATTGTCTACATTGGTGACCACATCTTTGGTGACATTCTGAAATCCAAGAAGCGCCAAGGCTGGAGAACTTTCCTGGTCATACCAGAGCTGGCCCAGGAGCTGCATGTATGGACTGAAAAGAGCTGTAAGAATACATAGACACACTACAGATCTGAACAGAACGATAATGTGGGAAAGGAGTTACTTTGTGGTTTGCGGTATGGGTCTAGTCTCTCTTTTTCCCCTCCCTTACATAAAGTCACTCGAACGTGTTTTGTGGCTGTTGGTTTTTGATCTCAATTGCCAGTGTAGGGAGCACACATTATTTTGGGGAATGACCTAGGAGGGGGTACGGTGTGGGCTGATGGGAAGCCAAATAATTTTGAGAAGTATAATTATATACTTGCATCCACATCCAAGGCGAGATGTAGCTTCATTTAATAAATTAAATGCCATACCTGTCAGCTCACCAGCAAGCCAAATCAGGTTGTTTCCAGAGATGCGCACTTAACTCTATTTTACAAGTCTGTCCTCCATCCGCGAACGGGTCACCCTTCCGTCATCGTCCCTCCGTACTTATTGCTAAAATAATCATCCTCCGTCCCCATCCGTCTTCTTAAAGCAGTCTTACGTCCTTAGATTTCACCATTCTGTCGCTCCCGCGCCAAAAAGAAGAGAGAAAAAAACAGCTCTGCATGGCGCCGTAGGAGAAAGGCTAACAGTCGAGGTTTCATAATTCCTAAACATTTATGTTATGCCCGTCAGCTGGCTAATTTCCTATTTACTTCCATTCACCCAAAGGGTAGTCACTTCTGGATAAACGGCTTGACGAACTGTTTGCCACTGAGGTCCGGAACACGCAACAGCATTACAAGATTTCATTCTGCTCCGAGTGCAAATATTTGAATTTTGTACACTCTCACTCTAGGCCCACTCAAATCCATATTCGAGTCACCACTATTTTAAGACAGGTCGAAAAATTTTTTGTCAAAGGCGAGCACGCAACTTAATGTGAAACATTGTGAACTACCGTATTGGCTCGAATATAAGACGGCGTTTTTTGCATTGAAATAAGACTGAAAAATTGGGGGTCGTCTTATATTCGGGGTCTAGACATTATGCCCATTCACGACGTAAGATGGCGCCAGATATCATTGAAGCGAATGCTGAACTTGACTCCCCTGGCCAAAGTGAACCCCTGTCACAAAGAATAAAAATAAAAAATAGCGGTAGCACGAAGAACAAAAATAAAAAATAGCCGGTATGAAAAAAAAGAGAAGAAAATAATAGAAGAGATAACAGAAAATAGAGAAACGTAGCGACAATCTGGAGAAAAGTGGGTTGAAGATCGGCCAGGTTAACCGGCAGCTGAGGAGACGTTATTATGTAATTTAGGTTTCAAAAACCAGAAGCCATTCATTTACAAATGTGATTGCACTTTGGTTTACATATTCAAATGTTCAGATATTAAGATTTGAATGAGGCAAAATAACATGCTTTTTCTCTCAAATATATTGTTATCATCATTTGTTTTGTATGTACTGTAATTATTTTCTGTATAAAAATTAATTTGGTCTTCATAAAGTCTTTTCTCAAACTTGAGTCTTGAAAAAGAGGGGGTCGTCTTATAATCCAGGGCCGTCTTATATTCGGGCCAGTATGGTAATTTACACCCAAAAGCTACCCTATAAATTATGTAAAGCTTGAACGACTTTACACACAATTTACTTTTTTTCTTCTTTTTTTTTCATGTTCGGCCCCCTCCTGCACACATGTATGCAAGAGGTCAAGTTTAACCCTCGTAGTCCACCGCTTGCTTGAATCAAAGGCAAAGGCATTCGGAAAAACACGAGAGCTGAAACGTATGGGGGGGTCCTAAAATGGCCTAAATTTCATGACGTCACCGGCTGATAATTCTCAGGCATTGCAGCAATAATAAAAAAGGTTTTGATTCCGTAATCTTCACAATTTACATATTTTGCACCTTAGAGACCCATTATAATTCATATTTTTGAATGCATCGTAAACCTAATGTGTAAACATGCATTTCACGATTTTTACGTCAATCGCTTTGTTTTCGCTTGGACAGACATATGCATGCCACATTGTTGGGTTGAGGTCATTCCAATTGTGCAACTTTTAGGTGGCGCCAGAGGATCGCAAATGAGTTTGCCTTTTTGCAGGAGGCTTCAAACCAATGCATTTTACATGAACACATCGGGATTGTTAGTAGGGCTTGGTTGGGACCTCCAGACACATTTTTTTTTTCCTTTTGCAAAAAATAAAGAATAAAAAATCTCAGAACTAAAAACTATATATGTATGGATAGCACAGATGCCTCTGAACATTTTGAGTGTTTGAAAAAAAAAATGTTTGTATAATACAAAATACATCATTACAAAAATTGTAAAATGCATAACTTAGAGGGCGGCCCGGTAGTCCAGTGGTTAGCACGTTGGCTTCACAGTGCAGGGGGACCAGGTTCGATTCCAGCTCCGGCCTCCTTGTGTGGAGTTTGCATGTTCTCCCCGGGCCTGCGTGGGTTTTCTCCGGGTGCTCCGGTTTCCTCCCACATTCCAAAAACATGCATGGTAGGCTGATTGGAGGCTCTAAATTGTCCCTAGGTGTGAATGTGAGCGTGGATGGTTGTTCGTCTCTGTGTGCCCTGCGATTGGCTGGCAACTGATCCAGGGTGTCCCCCGCCTACTGCCCGAAGACGGCTGGGATAGGCTCCAGCACCCCCCGCGACCCTAGTGAGGATTAAGCGGTTCAGAAAATGGATGGATGGATGGATGGCATAACTTAGGGGTTTTTTTTCATTTGAAGGACCCAAGGGTTAACCAGAGACTCACTGCTTACATCCGTCACACTGAGATGGCCGGCCACATTGGCTGTGTACTCACTCAGTTTGGCAAGTTGTCAAGGGACAAGCAAATCAATCACAGCTCTGTTGTAATGTGTCTGATGCACCAATTTACCGAGGGAAGCCAGAGTGAAAATTATATTCTGTAAAAAAACAACTGGGAAAAGTGGTTTATGTTGAATCTATTAATGAAGGTTCTCTTTTCAGCTATATTTGAGGAGCTTCAATCTCTGGATTGTTTTCTCGCTGAGCTTTACAAGTAGGTTTTTTTGTGATTAATTTGAGCTACTTGAATGATGGTGGGAAATATATCTCCACACCTATTGGTGTCTTTGCTGATTAATTAATTAATTACCAGCATGGATCAATTAATATTCTAGTAATAAACAATTGAGCTGTGAGCTGCTTTAGCTGATTTACATTCACACACGTGTTGTCAATGACAATTGTCTGTGAATATATTTTGAATACAGGCACCTGGATAGCAGCAGCAATGAGAGGCCTGATATCAGTTCACTCCAGCGACGTATTAAGGTGCAACCACTGCTCTGCCTATTACACAGATAGTGATAATCAAAAAAATACGTAGGTGAATTTACATTTCACCTTTATACCTTTCAAGTTTGTTTTAAATCCCCACACCCCTCCCTCCTTAGCTGTGATATCTATACACCTTCCAGATGTCCTCTCAATTAGCTGATTAAAACCCATTTATTGAATCTGCCTGTCCCTTCCAGAAAGTGACACATGACATGGACATGTGCTATGGCATGATGGGAAGTTTGTTTCGTAGTGGATCCCGTCCGACTCTATTTGCCTCTCAGGTGATGCGTTACGCAGACCTGTATGCAGCCTCCTTCATCAACTTGCTCTACTATCCCTTCAGTTATCTCTTCAGAGCTTCACATGTGCTGGTGGGCCATTCACACTTTTATTATTATTATTATTAGAGCTTTTAGATGAATTGTATGATGATAATATTCTGTCTCAGATGCCCCATGAGTCAACAGTGGAGCACATCCATGTGAAAGTTAATGACAAAGAGTCGCCGCTGGCCACAAGAAACCGCCATGAGTTAGACTTAAAGGAGGTGGAATTGAAACGAAACCAAATGACCCGCTCCGTCAGTGAGATCCAGCCCCCTCATTTCTTCCCGAAAGCTCCAGAGGAGATCACCCACTGCCATGATGAGGATGATGATGAAGAGTAGCACGTCGATGGAAAACGCGTTTTATTTATTTTATTTGAAAGGACATGTGCTGTATGTTGAACGTTACGGAGGCCCTAAAGTGACTTGCAGAAAAACAATGTAATCTAGTTCTCGTTAGGACGACAAACATTCTCACCCAAATGAGAAAAAAGTAATGGTTGCGTTGTTGAGTCTTTGTTTTGAGGGAAGAGTGTTATGCTGCTTTCGGGGAAGGTGGGAACTCAGACTTCCCACTTCAAAAAGTGCACTAGAATGTCCCTTTGAACTGAAATCGTGTAGCAAAGTCAGGAGAAAAAAAACACGGACCCCATGTTAACTTCAATGTGATGGCGATCCCCATGGAGACAGACTGTGAATGTCAAAACATAATTTTCAAGATTATAAAAATATTAAGCTTTATTATTACATTGATTTAGCTGTTCAAAATAACGTCACGTGACACCGCGTGATTTGTACTGACTGCATAAACATGTCTTATCTCCGTGTCAAATTATTTGGTGAAACGAATGAAATGTTTTGAAGATAAGATACTCTTTTATTTATATAATTTAGAAAGTTGTGAAGGTTTGCTGAAGGTCAAAATGTGTTGTGAATGAACAAGAACATCACACAATTGATCAGAATCTTTGTTGTTGACATTGTCCTCGGACGCTTTGAGGTCGGAACTGGGCCAATCTCGGATTTGCCATTTTTCTCGAAAGCAGCATATGTCTACCAGCGCTGCCATTTTGTCTCTGCGGTGAGATGAGCTTTATCTCAGAATTGCTCACACAAAATAAATTTGTGATTTTAATATGTATCCACAAATATATATTATAAATATATCAAATGTGTTCTTAAATGTTGTGTGTGTTTTGATCTTAACCGCGCGTGAATTGTCGAATGCGCGTTTGAGAATCTGCGGACCCGCGCATTTGTGACACAAACGTCACGCCTCAACATTAACGTGTTGAAAGACCACCCGACTTCTGCCCACTAGGAGGCCGGGTTGTTGTTTCAATTGAACGAGAACCAACGTGGAATTTGAAAAACAAAACGAGACTTTATCTGATCTTTTCTTATGCGTATGTTGTAGGCAAGTCAGGAAACAACAATTTGTTTTCGTCGAGCTTGTTTTGTCTAGACAAGAAAGACATTTCTGACTGATTCCAATTCTGTGCCAGTGCAGCAGCGGACAAAGAGAAGAAAACTAAACGCATAATAACCGATCTGCTCTTTGCTCTTTTTCCCGTGTTTCACTTTACGCGTGTAACATGAAAAACAGGATATAGCTCGTTCCCGTTTAGTGGAGATCGCAACAATTCCTTGTGAATAAGGATGGCCTTTCAACAAGTTTATGTTGAGCTGTGACGTTTTGTAAAAAATTAATGTGCCTGTCCGCTGATCCGCAAACGCACATTCGACAATTCACACTCAGTCGTGATAAAAGCACACACAACATAAAAGAAAAGGTGGAAATCACAAATATATTTGTGGACACAAAAATCGCATTTGTATTTGTGTGCATTATTTTGACACAAATCCCTCCCTATAGACAGAGGGTCGGCAACCTGCGGCTCCGCAGCCACGTACAGCTTTTTTGCGCCACCCTAATGGCTCCCTGTAGCTTTTTCAAAAATGTTTGAAAAAGGAAAACTATGGCGGAGGGAATTCTATTTTAACATGGTTTACACACGTGGTTCCTTCATTACAAGGCTTTTAATTTTTTTGCGGCTCCAGACATTTGTTTTTTTCGTCCAAGATGGCTCTTTCAACATTTTGGAAGAGTGCTTACGCTCTTTACTCAAAACAAAGACACCATTGTTTTTGTGAGTATGAACAACAAATTTTAATTTGGTTGTAGGTTGAAAACTCAGGGGAAAAAGTGACACTTGATTAAATTACTTTTATTTAATCGAGATGTGAAAGACTACTTTCGGAGTAAAAATACACATGGTAGTCTTAAATTAGTAATTACATGTTTGCCCAACATGAACATGGACATACTTTAGACTTACTTCTTCTTTAATGGTCGACTGATACCAAACTTGAAAGTCTTGGATAATGTTATTTCAACCACATGACGATTTTCTTTGATGTCGTCTTTTCTTGTGCTGCCGTTAAATCTGCTGGCGTCCACCCACCTCCAGATTTTCAACCCTCTCACTGCTAGTTGGTTCTCTGATGCCCTTTTAATCAAACTTGAATTGTACAACGTTATTTTGATCACATGACTGTTTTCTTTGTTGTCGTATTTTCTTGTGCTGCTGTTACATCTGCTGGAGTCCACCCACTTCCAGAGTTTCGACCCTTTCCCTGCTGGTCGGTTCTCAGATGCCTTTAATGAGCTTTGTGTTTCCTCTTCAAACATGGAGAAAGTTACTTCCTGGTTCTACTCATCCTGCTGTGCTGCACTGGATTCGGTGGCTCCATTACAAACTGTACAATAATAATAATAATACATTTTATTTATAAGCGCCTTTCAAGACACCCAAGGACACTTTACAATAACAAAAAACACAAAACAATACGGGTTGAGCAGCGGCAGCCAAAACGCGCCAGCGTTCACTCAACCCGACAAGTACAGTCAAAAGCTCGACCCGAGCCTTGGTTTAATGACAGAACTCAACTTAGCGCAGCTAAACAGGAGTGCCGCAAAGCTGAATTTACGTGGAAAAAAGACGAGCTGCAGATCTCTTATCAAATCCTGAAATACTGTTGCCGTTATTACCAGATCGCAGTTAAAGAGGCCAAAAAAGAACATTTATCGAACATAATTCGGGGTAACCGTCACAACCAACGTGTAATATGCAAAACTATTGATTCTGTACTTAAACCCCCTTATCCTATTTACTTCGACTCTTCCCCTAAAACTCCTGCAGTTTTTCACTGATAAGGTTTCTACAGCTTGCACTCTTGTTTCAAACACCACCTTTGACCCCTCCATCCATGTTCCATGTTCAGCAGTGTTAAATTCTTTTGAAATGTTTCCTTGACATTAATTTTAGAGGAGGTGGTTTGCTAGACTTAGCCATTTGGCCTCCCTTAGTACTCTGTTCAATTCGAAGGGTTTTCTCCCAGGTTTTGGTAAATAGGTCTTGGCCATTATCAACAGCAGTCTGTCTTCTGGTGTAGTTCCCCAACAATTGAAATATGCAGCGGTGCAACCCTTACTGAAGCAAAAAAAACTGACTTTGATCAACCTGTTTTTGTGAGTTATTTTTGCTCCATTTATACTCTATATACAGTGGTGGTTGTTTTAAAGTGCTCTATGAATACAGTTGAGTTGAGTGTAATGCATGTGTCAGTCATTGCAGATACATGATGACCCAAGCCTAACTGGTTTGCCCCAATTGGTTTATTGGGGTAGCTTCCGCTACCTCTGGTTTTACTTGTTTTCCTTTCCTTGTCAACATTGCATTTCCGCTGGAATGTAAAATATTGGATTAAATTCAAATAATTAGCTAGAATGTCTGACTTGATTGCACAGGATGACACTATGCGCATGGGGGAAGATATAGAATACTGTAGACACACAGCTGCCTCACTTGAAGCTGTTTGTGCACAAAACCAATTCTACTTCAATTTAATCTGGCTGTTATCTTGAATGCGCGTGCTGTAAAACCTCGTTTGCATTTATGCATATGAACCAAATGGTTTTGTTTTACTACTAAATGATAGAGCATTTGAATGAATTTTGCATTTTGTGGAATGTTGCCATTTTTCCCAATATGCTGTATTAAAAAGGGTTTTACTCTTAAATGACAACTTTTGATTTTACTCAAACAGCCATCTTTGCAGAACAACATATGTGTATTATACATGAAACACTTAACAACTCAGGGCAGCCCGGTGGTTGATTGGTTAGCGCAGAGGTTGTGGGTTTGATCCCGGCTGCGGCCTTCCTGTGTGGAATTGGCATGTTCTCCCCGTGCCTGCGTAGGTTTTCTGCGGGTACTCCGGTTTCCTCCCACATTCCAAAACATGCAACAGGCTGATTGAACACTCATAATTGTCCGAGGTGTGAGTGTGAGTGCGGATGGTTGTTTGTCTCTGTGTGACCTGTGATTGGCTGGCAACTGGTTGAGGTTGTCCCCCGCCTACTGCCCGAAGACAGCTAGCTGGGATAGGCTCCAGCGGATCGGAAAATGGATAGATGGATGAATGGATGGACTTACGAACTCATAGGGTGTAATACCTGTCAAACAAAACCATATTACAAATGCTGAGAGAGTGCTGACCTTCACCAAGGTCAAAGATAAACTTTATTCCTTGGATATCTCCGACATCTCTCCTTTTCACCCCCTTCACGAAACTGAGTATGAATTTACTATTTACTTTTGGAAACAAAGTATTTTCGACGTGTACTTTCCTGTTCCATGTATTTATTTATTTTTTGTTACCTTATTCGCTAAGATAAGAGTAAAATAGAGTATTATTGTGGCGTGAAAAATATGTATTTTTTGTTTTCTTTTACTTCATACAACCTTTAATGTATTTTTTTTAATGGTAATAGAAGACATTTGTACAGTGCTTTTGACATACGTTTGTGTTTGATACAATGTTTTAGATACAAATCACTTTGGGTTCCTCAAACAATGCATGGGGCCATTTTTGCAATTGCACTATTGAACTTGATTACAGAATCTAAAATTGTGTTTATATTGCTGAATTCATACAAAATTTCACAAGGGCTTACTTGCATTTTCAGCCTTTTTGTCAACAATAAAAAACGTTTTGATGTTCCCATTTGTCCCGTTGTAATTCTTTCATCAATAAAATCTAAGTTGTACAATCACTGTCATCATGACAGTTGCGATGATTCATTTATGTACAGCACGCATGTGTCGATTCAGGTCTCCGCAAATTTTATTTGAGTCTGGTTTGGTCTTCAGGTGAAAAGTTTGGAAAGTCCAACGCAGTCTACCAAAATGATTCGGCATAATACTGTGCGGACAGATTTGGTATGCTCCTATGGAGCGTGTGCAGCATTGGGTAACATCACTGCATTACGTCTCAGGGACACCATTAAGGCCACACAGCTGTTTGGGCCAACGGACTGCTGATAAGTTTGTCCTTTCACTCATTATCAGAAGTCTGCTGATGATGCAGTCAGCGAAGGGCATTTGATAACACGTTCTTGACGCTTTGGGGGAATCCAAATATTAGAACTGGTGCTTTTATGCTTTTGAAGAAAGCTGCCTTTCTCGGTTTACTGTATAGTGTGGAGAAAGGGATATATTTTTGTATGTTTCTGTCAGAGATTTTCTCGGACAAAGTTAAAGAAACGACTCGGCACACAGGAAAATTGTCTTCAATATCGGCGGGAGCGGACCTCTGAGAGCGAACGACGGTTGTTGCTCCGCGATCACACTCAAAGTCCCGTCTCCGCGAGTTCCACATTTTATTGTAACATATGCAAAATACAAGAAAAACACTGCCCCCAATATTTGCATGCCGCACCCCCGGTCGGGCCCCTCAGTAGTGATTGGTTACCTGTTTTTCAACCTCGAACCACCAGTACATTGGCGCCTTTTCTGGCTGGTCTACATCGAATTAGCATGTTGTAGACTTTGCGGATGGTCAATGTCGTCTGGGCGCGACGAGTGTTCTCAACTCGTCTTTTGTTGCTCAACCGCTGTTCCCGAATTATTCATTCCCCTTTTGTGACCGAGTTTCGCCTTCTCCCCTGTGGTCGCCCACCTGTATTGACGTGCTAATTGTGGACTTCAACAGCCCTCCGGCCAGGTGGCCGGCGCCTTTGTGTGTAGGCATTTGGGGGTGCTGGATATGCACCCAAACGCTTCGATGCGCCCAAATAAATGAAACTTTAAACATGATACATTTTTGCTCATAGATTCTTCTAACAGTGGGTCATCTACTTGTAAGTGGATTCGTAACTAAATACCCTACTTACATATTTATTTTCTTAGTTTACTTTTTTTATCCTGTTTTGCTTTTAAATGTGTAGATGTCTCCCAGTTGGAAATGATTTAAAATTTTAGGCCATTATACAAAGCCTGATTTAGAGTGAAGTAGGCCAGTTTGTAAAACATAAACAAAAACTGAATACAATGATTTACAAATGCTTTTCCACCTGTGTTTTGGAACATTCCACAGGCAAACACATTAATTGAAAAGGTGAGAGGCATGATTGAAAAATAAAAGGAGCCTCGAAAGCAAGAAATGAGTGAAGCTCACTTCGTGAACAATTGTATGAGTTAATAGTCCTACAGTTCAAGAACATTTCTCAACATCCGATTGCAAGGTATTTGGGGACTTCATCATCTACAGTTTATAGTATCAAAAGAGTCAGAGAATCTCAGTTTAAAAAAAAGCGACAAGGACGAAAATGTGACCTTTGATGTTTCAGGCAGCACTGCATTAAAAAAAACAGACACACATACACATTATTGTGGAAAGGAGATTGCCACGTGGGTTCAGGAAAACTTCAGAAAACAAGTCGGTAAACACAGTTTAGTTTCTCTGAGCCCAAGATAATTTGTGACAGAATGATGCAATAGGGGGGAAAAAACTTTGCTTTGGTCTGACGAATCCACATTTTAAATTGTTTTTTTGGAATGTTTGGAACGCATAGACGAACAACCACCTGCGCTAACATTCACACCAAGCGACAATTTAAGATTAAGATATCCTTTATTTGTCCTGCAATGGGGAAATTTACAGTCAGAGTTCAGAAAGGAAAACACTGGGTAGAGAGAGGGAAATTTAGAGTGTTCCATAAACTTACGCCATGCATGTTTTGGGAATGTGGGAAGAAACCACCTGGAGAAAAGCCACGCAGGCCCAGGGAGAACAGCTTGGGTAACCATCAATGATGAAAGGTGCATTCAGGTTTTGGAGCAACATTCAGCATGCTGCCATCCAAGCAACACCTTTACCAGCGACGTCGCTGCTTGGTTCGGCAAGACAATGCCTAGCCACATTCTGCACGTGTTCCAATAAGCATCTGCAAAACACTGTATTCTGTTTTTATTTACATAAAACCCCACCTTCATTGGAAATGGGTTTGTAGTAAAGACAATCAAGACAAGACAATGAAAAATGAATTTTGGTTTTGATTCTTCACACATACACACAAAAAATGAATTTTATATTTTAATGCGTGTAGCGTGAAACTGTGCAAAAGGTCAAAAGGTTCAAGAGAGGGCTGAGTAATTCTGCAAGCCAATATATGTTTTCAGTTTGGATTTGAAGGCAGTGAGAGTCTGAGGTCAGGTGGTCAAGAGCTCCAGAGCGGCTGAAAGCTCTCCTCTCGGAGATGAGCAAAGGCAGCAGAGCAGTCAGCTGGATGAAGGAAGAGGAGGCGGAGGAGGAGGACCTGAAGGTGCGGGTTCAAGGAGCCATATGGAGGAGGTCAAACAAATATGGAGGGCCATGTTGGGCGTGGCCTTGAAGGTGTCAAAAGCAGGTGTTTGAAGTGGATCCTCTTTTGCCAAAAATGTTGTGAGCATCTTCGGGAGCAAATTATTACATTTTGTTTGGAACACAGAGATTAAGACATTTTCCCATTAAAAGTGTGGAGGGAAAAAAAGCTGTTTTCCATCGAAACAATGATGACCAGATGAGTGAAATCTGCCAATACTTCAAATTCTCCTAATCCATGCTCAAGATAAACTTCAATGGGGCGTGTCTTTACTGTTCCTTGTCAAAATACATGAAAATAAAGCAGAAATAGTTCTAAATGTAATGTTCAAGAAAATCCACATATTTCACTGACTTCTGTTTTTAAGAGAAAACAGCTGGCTGCTTTCCCTTAAAAACAAAAATCAATATCATCTGGACTTTTTAAAAAATAGTTTAACCCCTTCATGCACCAATAATGATAACCTGTAACCTGATAACATGATAAACTGTCCACTGTAGTAACTGCTGCCCCCAAAAGGGTTAAAAAATTGACTTGTTCATTTGTATGCCTATCCCATGAAATTCATGAACACTTAACAAAATTGCGTACCTTAACGGAAGAGGCGCGATCTTGTTTAAGACAATTATCAACTTCAGCAGTTTCAGCAATTGTTGCAGCGTTTTACGATCACATGTACAGGACATGAAG
The DNA here is from genome assembly GCF_025434085.1 of Hippocampus zosterae. Taxonomy (NCBI): domain Eukaryota; kingdom Metazoa; phylum Chordata; class Actinopteri; order Syngnathiformes; family Syngnathidae; genus Hippocampus; species Hippocampus zosterae. Next base: position 21,858,101 of record NC_067461.1, on the reverse strand, counting down.
TCATCGCAGCATAGCTCCGCTTCCCACTCCTCGATCACATTTTACGATCGCAGTGACGATCAGGAACACTTGCAGTAAATGTACGATGCCCGAGTGCAGCGTCAACACCTTCTTGTAACTGGATGATGAGCAACAAAAGCTCACAATGGAATATGAGAATATATTTGTAAGCCACCCACAAAACCGAAGTTAAATGATCAAAAACACAAAAAAAATCTCAGAATGCCTCATCCTGAGGCGGACGAACTGGTCCGCATTCGAAAGGGAGTTACATGGCACTGTCAAAAATGTTCTACACAATCACAATCATAAACAGAATTGCTCACAGCTGTCAGTGTCCCATCAAAACAAAACATTGCTGTCTTGCTACAGGGAGATACGACGACTGTATGGAAAAAAAACAACCTGACGTGCTCGTCTACTTGAGCAGGTGAATCAGCTGATCCTGCAAGTTTTGAGAGTGCTCCACGCTGGAAGAAAGAAGAGAACAAAGCAGCAAGCTTCAAATGATATTGTGGCTTAAGCTGGAGATGGATGGGCGCGGGAGTGAGAGCTTTCGACAAAAACACAACAAAAGGGTCGGGCTCTTACTTCTTCTGGATGGCCTCCTGCCTAAATGAAACAAAGAGGTGAGCGTTTCATTTCGAAATGTCGGGATGTTTGTGCATTTTATTTGTGCAAGGTCGAAAATGACGTACTGATATTGTAAGTGCGTAGTGATGATGGACATTTTCCGGAGACTCTGAAAGACAGATGGGACGACAATTATGAGGGGCACCGAGCTGATCTCCAAGATATTTGCGGTCGCTCACAGAGGAGACAAAAAAATACAATAGCACACATTTGATTTGGCGCCTGGTAAAACCGATCTAAATTCCCATTCAATCAAAGCAGCTGGTCTCCCACTCCCTCCTGAGACTTTAGAGTAAACGAGCCGTCAGTCAAATATGTCACTGTCATCCGTGAAATTGGTAGACGTGAACTGATGGACAGGCAGGGAGACAAAGTTGCTTTGTTTGGATTGTTTTATTGAGTTTAATACACAAATGTTTGCTAATAAATATCTTATGAGTATAGTACATTTTGACTAGGTTATATTTGTCCATTCAAATCTTTCAGATGACGTGAGAATATTTCTTCCGATCACCCCACAGATTTGTATTTGGATTTTGAGCACTGACTGAAACACCCCAACACCTCTTGATTTCTTCTGGTTTAGCCATTGCTGTGTCCATTTTGGCCAGGTGCATAATGGGGCATTTTCTCCTGTGCTGCATTAGTTGGAAAAGGTGTTTGTGTTTTTTTTCCCTATTCTTATTCATCTTTTATTCATGTCATTTGGTTTTCGAAATAAAGTCTGTGTTTTATAAATACATTGAGAAAATATAAGCATATATTGAAAATCACTTAATATACTTATACTCATATATTCATATATTTGTACTTGATATATCAAGTACAAAAACTATCAAGATATAATATTTTGTTCTTATCGTTCAACACTACTTATTCTCAAATTTCACTCATAGGATTAATAAAGTATCTATCTATCTATCCATTCATCCATCTACATCATGACCTAAAATGATAACAATACACCAATTGAACATTAATTTTCACAATTATTTGGTAAATTGCCTCAGCTTTCTAGCAGACACCTGAAGGTTTGGGGGGCTAAATGTATGTGTATTGAACTGTTCATAAGGCTTAGCTGCAGGCACCTGACAAAAACAAAGAATTATGATGGCTCCACTATGCTTTATCACAAGTATAATGTTTTGTTGGTAAATGTGGCGGTGATGGAATTTTTTTCCCAATGATAATTCAAAATCTTCCAAAAACATGGAGCAAGGTTGACAGGTTGAGTTTATTTTCGAGATCCATATAAATTCATAAAATAATAATAAATTAATTTGCGGAATGAAACGCATTTAATCAAAACTGACCAGCGTTTATAATACACACAAATGTACTCACATCCTCCGAGTGTAGGATGGCGTCCTCCTGAATAACCATATTTCTGGCTGCTTGACCGAGAAGCTGGAAGGCATCATAACAACTATTAGGCAGGATTTGGAATTACTTACAAAAAGAACACTGGCGTTGCACATCACAAATCAACCCTACATACAAACACCAACTGGGAGACTGATACATTTAATAAGGCTACCAGTATGGCTTGCTGATTTCATGACACTTCGTATTGGGCCAGTAGTGCGAAATCTGCGATCAACGAACTTCCATTCAAAGTAGGGTTAGCATTAGCGAAATTATACTGCAATCTTACACCGCTGCTAACAAATTGCAATTCAAGAACGTTGCAACTGTTACAAAAACAAAAACAAAAACATGGTGAAGGATCCAATCAGCTGTTAGGTGGTAGCTGCGATGAAATGTGAAGCTGCTCGGAAATACTAAAAACAAAGGCATTAACCAACCTCTTGGCTGCGGGAAACTTTAAGCACCTGGCGTGTCAATGCGATCGCGTCTACGCTGCAAGAACCCACTTTATCAGATAATAATCCTTTAACGGACTGCCCAAACCGAGGTTGAACTTCGGCGGACGCCATGTTTGGGTTACAAATACAATAGGCGAACAACGGCATGCGAGCAGGGACAAAACAGTGCGCCTCTTCCTTGAAAACAACTTTTATTATACAAAATGTTCTTATGTAATGGAAAACAAAGTAATCGGTATGTCGCTGGCATAGGTAGACGAACAAAGAAGCTATTCTCGTCAGTAATTAATCGACATTTTGAACAACTAGTGAAATTAGATCATTTCCGGCATCACAACAATCATGGCAAACTGGCTGAGAATCACCATCTATGCCATGAAGTGCTAATTATGTTATGATTTCCCCATCCCTTTTCTATACGTCTCTGATACTCAAGACAGTCGCAGCTGAGAAGAGCGGAGCGCAGCTGTAATTGGTGAGAGGCAGAATGCCAACCAATAACGGAGTGCACTTCACACTCAAATTCACATCTTTAGACAATTTAGAGCAGGGGTCACCCACCTTTTTCATCCTAAAAGCTACTTCTTGGCTACAGATGACTGCAAAGGGCTTTCAGTTTGATACGCACGGCTCAAATGTGCTCAAATTACCTTGACTTAAATTTTATTAATAATGAATCAAATTGGCGGCCCGGTAGTCCAGTGGTTAGCACGTCGGCTTCACAGTGCAGAGGTACCGGGTTCGATTCCAGCTCCGGCCTCCCTGTGTGGAGTTTGCATGTTCTCCCCGCGTCTGCGTGGGTTTTCTCCGGGTAGTCCGGTTTCCTCCCACATTCCAAAAACATGCGTGGCAGGCTGATTGAACACTCTAAATTGTCCCTAGGTGTGAGTGTGAGCGTGGATGGTTGTTCGTCTCTGTGTGCCCTGCGATTGGCTGGCAACCGATTCAGGGTGTCCCCCGCCTCCTGCCCGAAGACAGCTGGGATAGGCTCCAGCACCCCCCCCGCGACCCTAGTGAGGATCAAGCGGCTCGGAAGATGAATGAATGAATGAATGCATGAATCAAATTCATGTAGATAGTCAACATTTCAATGATATTGCACAATTATCATAAATGATTTAACAAGTTCGTAGACAGATGAATATCAATAAGCAACACTTTATTTTTCATACATTTCGGAATGAATAAAAGGCCAGTCCGAGAGGAGCTCAGAGCTCACAAGGGTTCATACAGTAAAAGTAGTTCTGAAACATATGAAGGCCCTAGACCGGGGGTCGGCCACCCACGGCTCCAGGGCAGCATGTGGCTCTTTAGCGCCGCCCTAGTAGCTCCCCGAAGCTTTTTCAAAAATGTTTGAAAATGGAAAAAGATGGGGGAGTGAAATATATTTTTTGTTTTAATATGGTTAATGTAGGAGGACAAACATGACACAAACATTCTTAACATTTTCTAATGCTGGAAAATTGTGAAGAATAAAATTTACACTTCAACATTCCTGTCAACCAAGATTTGGGTCATGGCCTGCGACACGTGTTTCTATTAGCAGGGTGGGATGCCAGGTGGGTGGCTGTTGCAAAAAAGAAGGAAAAAAAACAGACTTTCATGTACAATTCACTGACGGTACCTGCAAGAATTGCAATCTGGAGGGCCGATAGAAGCATTTTAAAGCGTGAGCTACGTAGTTAACACGTTGCAAAAACGTTTTGTTACATTTTTGATATGTGGAAGATAAGTGAGCTCAGAAGCCAGAATAACACCCGGACACACCTAGGGAGCGTTGAGGGGTTCAAAGACAGAGTTTCTATTTTAGTTAAAAGTTTCTCTCTGTGGGCCTCAGGACCGGTGATTACAACTTGGCCTGGTTAAGATGAAGAAAGTTCTCTGCCATCCAGGATTTGATGTCCATGACACAGTTAAAAAGAGTAACAACCCGACCAAATGGCCAGATATGGAATATGTGCACCTGTACACCTATCTCAGCAAAATGACCAGTTAATTTTTTTTATCAATCTGTTCTAATTTCGAACGTATATGCAAAATTCATTCAGATCTGCATATGTATATTCTAATCAATGCTTGGGATACATGATTGATAACTCGCCATCCACTCCAAGCCCTGAGCTGGACATGCCTGATTTAAAACAATTTGAAATTAAAATGAAAGAATAAGGGGCGGCCAGTGTTTAGCACGTCGGCTTCACAGTGCAGAGGTACCGGGTTCGATTCCAGCTCCAGCCTCCCTGTGTGGAGTTTGCATGTTCTCCCCGGGCCTGCGTGGGTTTTCTCCGGGTGCTCCGGTTTCCTCCCACATTCCAAAAAACATGCATGGCAGGCTGATTGGACGCTCTAAATTGTCCCTAGGTGTGAGTGTGGGCGTGGATGGTTGTTTGTCTCTGTGTGCCCTGCGATTGGCTGGCCACCGATTCAAGGTGTACCCTGCCTACTGCCCGATGATAGCTGGGATATGCTCCAGCAGCCCCCGCGACCCTAGTGAGGATCAAGCGGTTTGGAAAATGGATGGATGAAAGAATAAGGTTCGCAGGAAGTCACAGGTGTGTCTTCGTTTGACAGCGGCCTGAAGATGAGAGTGGCCTTAGTGTGGGTGTGCGGGTGTCTCTGTAGCCCATTTCCTACCTAAGATTGCATGATTCCTACCTTAGATTGTATTTCTGCTTGCACATCAAGGACTGTAAGCCCTGTTTTTGTTATAATTCATCATTAAAAAAGAGCATTCAAGCATCCAATTTTTCTTCATGAGAAGGTCGGGTTAAACTTGCAGCTCTCTGCTCGTGTAGATTCATGTTCCTTCTAATCTGTGGGAGTGAGCAACTGCACACTGCTCTCACCCTCTCAGGGCACACAAGATGACATTGGTTGCACCCCAAGCACACACATTATATTTCTACATTCATTCCTTCATTTCCACCCCGGCTTAATCTCCAAATAGGACACCACACCACACCATTCCCACTTAGCTGACAGTTTCAAAAGTGACTCCTAGTTTGCACGCTCAGTTATTCTACAGTTTGAGGCATACATTGACATACACATACACTCACAGCTACTGCTGACGTGATATGATACTGCAGGCTCCATTCAGGAAATCTAGAAATGTTTGTGTTTTATTTAATAAAAAAATAAAAGTAATAATCTATAGCTGATTTTCACAAATCTCTATTCAATGATTTGTTGTATTTTGTTATATAGCTTGATGGGCGGCACCATGTTTGACTGGTTAGCACGTTCGTCTTACAGTGCAGATGTGCAGGGTTCGATTCTGGCTCCAGTCTCCCTGTGCCTGCGTGGATTTTCTCTGGGTACTCCTCAGATCCAAAAACATTCATGGCAGGTTAATGGAACACTCTTAAGTTGTCCTTCGATGTGATTGTGAGGATGAATGGTTGTTTATCTGTGTGTGCAGTGTGATCGGCTGACAACCAGTTCAGGGTGTACCCTGCACACAGCCCAAAGACAACTGGAATGGGCACAAGCACACCCGTGACCTTTGTGATGATAAGCGGATAAGATGATTGATGAATGGAGGTGGTTTGATTTCTTTTTTTGGGGGGGAGGGGGGTGGAAAACATATCGACATCATATCACTTTTTATGATGACAGGTTTGTGTGCATGTCTGATGTTGTTTTTTGAAATGATGAACTTAGTTCAAATTTATTTTATATGAACTGAACAAGTTAATTCAAAAACTTGTGAACTGAACCTATTGAACAATAGTTTGTATAGAAAATGAACTTTCCCAATACTGGCGAATGGGCGATTACACCTGGTTTCACAGTCGTAACGGCCCAGTGAAGGTAACCAACCATAACTTAGATGTGACCGACAAAATAAATGAGTTTGACACCTCTAATTTACAGTCTTCAATCAAACAAGCGTGCATGCTTGATTTTTTTGGTGGGAGGGTAATGTGGAAGGAAAAGCCAAATTTTTGGAGACAGCCCACGCAAGCGTGGGTGGAACCTCTCAAAAGTAAAGCAGATGTACATGAAAAAAAAAGATTGTGTCTTTTTTATGATGACATATAGGTACAGCAGGGTTGTCAATCTCATTTGTGTCACAGGCCACATTGAAGTTACCGTATTCCTTGGAGGGCCGTTATGACTGTGAAGGCATTTAAATAAGTCAAGAATAATTGTTGATTCAATTATTGTTTAAGTTACAGTAATGAGGAATTTGGTAACAAGAAAACGCTGACAATATCTGTCGTATTTATTACATATGAGAAGTTGAAATTTTAGTCCAGATTTTAGCAATAATTGTAGAAATTGACATGTTCGATTTCCGTGCCACATAACATGAAGTAGCGGGCCAGATCTGACCCGCTACTTCTGATCTGAGCCTTGAGTTTGACACCTGTGAGGTACAGCATTACATTTCATTATAGTGTTCCATTTTTTCAGTGCGGTTTTATTATTTTGTTTAAATTGGCGCCGCTTCAAGGATGTGACATTGAAGGAGCTGCTTAAAAAGGTTTTCTGCTGCAGCTCAGGGCCTCTATCTACCGAAGCCACTTCTGCTGAGCATTTCTCAGACTCAAAAATGGATTGGGGTCTGTGGCTGTATGTGTGTTTTTTCATGGGCCTGATTATTTTAGCTTTGAAGCTAAGATTAAGAAAGTCGGTACATGGCCTCCGGGAGCTCCCGTGCCTGCCATGCTTCCCGTTCATCGGCAGTCTGCTGAGTCTACGAAGTGTCCATCCGCCTCATGTGCTTTTCAAGAAACTACAAGAGAAATACGGGCAGACATATTCGCTGATGATGGGCTCACATCGAGTCATCATTGTCAACCACTACTCGCACGCTAAAGAAGTGCTGCTGAAGAAGGGCAAGATATTTGCGGGGAGACCAAGAACAGTGGGTGAACCTTGTCTTCTTCTTTCTGTTCACGACGCCCTTTTGAAAAAGTAGTTTGGGTGAGTGCCCGCCTTTCCTCCACGCATTCAGTATGTGCTATTCCTCCCCGTGGGATGAAGGTAACCACAGATGTGCTGACAAGAGATGGGAAAGACATCGCCTTTGGAGACTACAGTGCTTCTTGGAAGTTCCACAGGAAACTTGTCCATGGAGCTCTGCACATGTTTGGACATGGGTCTGCCTCAATTGAGAAGATCAGTGAGTACTGTTTGAGCATAGAAATTGAATCTTTGTGTGATTTAATCCTTTTGAGGACAGCGGTTACTACAGTGGACTGTTTACCATGTTATCAGGTTACAGGGTGCATGAAAGTGTTATAAAATTAAAAATCTTGCCATACAACGCCAAAACATGCATTGTGTCTGCCATTAAAAAACTTTCCAGACTAGCATGTACTACATTCACCATGGGAACAAAATATTGGGACACCTGGCTATTTTGGTTAATACATGATCCCAAACTCAGACCACCGAAAATGTGGAAGTAGTCTCCCTCACTGACAGTCTTCGTATGCACTGTAACATCTGGTATCCTGTATGCCGACAGTTTTTGCCACAGTTCTTGTTATTGTGGAGGTGTACCTGTTGCAGATGATGTATTGGTGTGTACATTTAACAATGATCAAGCTGGAGCAAACGTGGCAAACCATCGGCTTTGACTACACTGAACAAAAATGTCTTTGGATGTTTTGGATTGACTGAATTTAGACATGTACTGGTACATCAGTTGCACATGATTAACCCTTTCATGCACCCTGTAACCTGATAACATGGTAAGCTGTCCACTGTCGTAACCACTGTCCCTGAAAGGGATCAAATGTGCTGAGCCAACGTATGTCCTTTGAACAATCTCAAGGAAAAGAGTAGAAAATGATGTCAGTTTACTACATTTTAATCAAGTGCAACCAAAAGTGATTTTTTTTACAGTGATGTTTACTCATGTAAATAATCGAGCAGCTCAATGAAATTGAACTCAAGATGGCTCTAATAGTTTGTCCTCCTCCTCAGTCTGCACACAGGCCCAGTCTCTTTGCTCTATCATGACCGAGAAAGCTGCCGCTGAAGCTCCTGTGGACTTTTCTCCCGACCTGACGCGGGTTGTCACCAACGTCATCTGTTCACTGTGTTTCAACTCCACGTACCCAATAGGAGATCCTGAGTTCGAGGCCATTCTTCATTACAGCCAGGGAATTGTGGACACTGTTGCCAAAGACAGCTTGGTGGATATTTTCCCATGGTTACAGGTCAGCAAGCATAATATGACAATCTGCGGTGTACAGTAATCCCTCGTTTATCGTGGTTAATGGGGACCAAAACCACCCACAATAAACGAAAATCCGCAAAGTAGCGACCAATTAACATATACAGGTTAAAAAAAAAAGTTTTTTTTAAGCCCGCAAAAAGTCCGCAAACAGTCCGTGAGAAGATGCAAAACAACAGCAAGTCATATAGAGCAACATATACAGTACTGTACTCCAGGTATATGAAAATAAATATATATACTGTATATATACAGTATATATCTATATTTGTTTCAAAAAATCCGCGATGCACCGAATCCACGATAAACGAACCGCGAAATAGTGAGGGATCACTGTACATCTGTTGAAATGCTCATGTGAGAAATGCACACATACCACCATTTGAAGTGCCTGTCATTAACCATTTCACGCAAAAATAATCCTAAACTGCATGAGGATTTTTTTCCTCGAGTGTTTTTATTTGTCTTTCGGTATGGAAAAAAATAATGACAACACACATAATGAATCAAAGAATGAATAACTCATTCCAATGTGTGCTATTAAAATTTGGAATTAAAACAGTGACAGCGATAACATATACTGCCGTCACTTTTTTAAAACGAGCATTTGATTTTGCAGGTTCTTCCTAATGCAGACCTGCGTCTCCTGAAACAATGTGTTGCAGTCCGTGACAAACTTCTACACAAGAAATATGAAGAACACAAGGTACATCATTTATCATTTCTGCCCGAAATAGTCGGCAATCATGGCTTTTATCTAAGATGTATGCCAGGTGCTCGCAGTCACCAGGAAGCCCCCATGCACCACATGCGGACCCTGTGGTTCTGATCTAAAAATAGCCGACCGGTGATAGGACAGTGGTAATTTCCTAGGAATTCTGTCATGGTGGTCATTTGAAAATGTGAACAACTGGCAGCTCTTTATAGAAATAAAATGTTGTTCAGTGTATTGATTTTGCTAATTTTCCTAATTATGAAAAATCACGAACATTGTCTTCACATAAATTGATAGCATAAATTACTACATAATAGAAACACGATAATAACAATGGCCCAACCAATTTGGGTGTATTTTTTGTCTGTTATTTGGCAGAATAAAAGTCATTTAAAAAAGATACAATGAATAAAATAACTTTTTTTGGTCTCTTCACTCTTACAACAAGAAATATATTGGATTGGATCAAACTTTATTTAGCTGATTTTTGACAATTTGACAAAAAAAAACAAGCTAATATCCACTCTATAACTCTTGGATTCAAAACGGATGGTGACACCTATTGAACACTTTATGCACTTACTGTATGGGCTGATACACACATTTCAGTAAAATCTATCAAAAGCAGACTACATCACGTAGGTCCCCCAGAAATTTGACTCGTCAGGCTTCCAAGACATTTTGATAGCTCCTTTCAATTTAGTGGAACCAAAGTCTGGAAACCCATGTTCAGTATGACTCTGGTTCTAAAAACATGTCACAGATGATACTAAACCTAATTTGATTCACATTCCATTGAATACTTTCTCGAGGCATGCTGGTTTAGTCCCAAATTCCAAAAACATGCTTGTTCGGTCCACTGAAGAATATGGATCTCCAAAGACTTTTTTCCCCTGAACCAAATACCGAATATATAATATCTATTAAACATTTCACTTCAGGGGTTGAATTATATGATCTATTCAGCTGAGGATGTATTTGTAGGTGCTTTGATCAGAGGTGGCCAGCATCAATAAATCATACATATAAAAACACTGAGTGAACTGACCAATCCATAGGGCTGTTCTCATGATCATCTGCATTCTTCGTATTACATCCAGTGAAGCCTTAACAGTAAGCGAAAAGCCCGCCATTGACAGGACTGTGAGGCTCTGCATATGTATATGATAATTAGCCCTTTCATGCACCCTGTAACCTGATAACATGAAAAGCTGTCCACTGTAGTAACCGTTGTCCCTGAAAAGGTTAAACCACGAAGGATTTTAAAATCCCAGCTTATGCTATTATAGGTTGTTAAAAGCGGGCAAACATGTGAGCCGACATTGCAGACTATTACACCGCATTAGTCACAGCTTTGAGTTTAAGAGCCTTGAGAGATCTAAATACAGTATGTTTGACGGGTTAATAAAGTCATGAGTAAGAGCAGTAGCACTCTTGTTAACTCGCTAACATGACAAGAAACTGATTCTCATCTTGACTGGTGTACTCTGTGTGTTCTGTATGTTGACCCCACCACCAGGCACAGTACAGTGACAATCTGCAGAGAGACCTGATAGACGCTCTACTCAGAGCGAAGCACAATGCGGAGAACAACAACACGGCAGAGGCGAATTCCGAGGCTTTGGGCCTTAGCGATGACCACATCCTCATGACTGTGGGGGACATCTTTGGAGCCGGGGCGGAAACCACCATCACTGTCCTCAGATGGGCCATCATCTACCTTATCCATTACCCGGAGGTAATGTTTGCGAACAGCGCTTATGCTAGCTTACAGGTGGAGTTGAAGGATCAACTCATCATGGACATAAATGCGTGCTAATGATGACTTGGATTCAGTGAAACCTTTCTTGACTGAAGCTATAGCGTTTCTGGCCTTTTGAAGTTGTATTTTTTGGGCCAGTTAATTTCTCCTCTTGTTTTCTGACTGTGAAATCTTTTCAATGTTTATGGGTCACTAAGAGTAAGCATCTAGTGAACGTCATGTCAGTGACATGTTTCCATGAAGGTAGCCACAAAGTCTTTGTGTTCAGGTGCAGACACGTATCCAGGAGGAGCTCGACAGCAAGTTAGGAAAAGAATGCAGCCCCGTCCTCAGTGATAGAGGCAGTCTGCCTTACCTCAAGGCCACCATCAAGGAGGTTTTGAGGATCCGCCCAGTTTCGCCTCTCCTCATTCCTCATGTGGCCCTTGAGGACACAAGGTACAGTCGACACAACAATGATGTCAACAGGCACATATCTCTCAATATTTAGTCCATAATATGTTCAAATCTACTTTGTACATAAGTGACTATGAACCTCATGTCCACTGAAACTATTACCCAAGAATGAAACATTGATATCATTGCTCACTCATTTTCTCATCAACGGTGAAATAATTTGACTGTAGGCCCACTAAGGCACAGATAAAGAGCTGTTTTGACCCAGTTTTGCCCCTTGCTGACCAAGAAAGAATAACGGCGGACCATCATATGTCCTCTAAAATGATATTTTACGATTAAACTGTGGTCAACTGCATAGCGCGTCGTCCACATAGTGTAGAGCTGCAGGGTTAAATTCCGGCTTTGGTCATCCTGTGTGGAGTTTGCATGTTCTCCCCGTGCCTGTATGGGTTTTCTCCGGGTGCTCCGGTTTCCCCCACATTCCAAAAACACATTAATGGAACACTCTAAAATTGTCCCTAGGTGTGAGTGTGAGCGGTTGTTTGTCTCTCTGGGCCCTGCAATTGGCTGGAAAACCAGTTCATGGTATCCCTGCCTATTGTCCAAAAAGAACTGGAATAGGCTCCAGCACGTTCCGCGACCCTTGTGAGGATGAGCGGATCAGAAAATGGATGGATGGATAGATGGATGCCTTATACCGTGGCCTGAGCTGTGAGAAGAGTGAATGTGTCCCAATAATAAGGTCTGAAGCGGGTCAGCACAACAATCTTTTGATTGCAATTTTTTACATCGAAATATTTCTTATCGACCCCGCACATGAAGATGGGGAAAAAAAATCATTTTAACCCTTTCAGGGACAGCGGTCACTACAGTGGACATTTTATCATGTTATCGATTACAGGTTATCATTATTCATCTATGAAAGGCTTAATAGTTTTTGGTCGTACTGAGTGCGGTGTGCCTCAGAGGCAGGAATTGGGCATGATCACACATTAGCTCCCAAAAGCAAAGAACGTTCACCAACGGATATATTGATATGGTTTTGCATGGTTGGGAATTGTGACCTGAATGGTGGGAAGCAAGGATGCAAAAAAAAGTGTGTTCTCAAAAATGAATTTCTGAAGAACAAAAAGGCAAACAAGGTCATGTGAGGAATCCATCATTTAAAAAGTCCAAAATGAGATTCAAAGTAACAAACCAAAACTGGTCATTAACTAACTACAAATGTAAAAAAGACCAAACTTGGGGAAATGCGTGACTCCAGCAGCAAACAAGCTGCGTTCCAGGAGGGCCAGAAGTCGCATTTATCCCTCTTGTATTGTATTGTATTGTATTGTATTGTATTGTATTGTATTGTATCAGTTGAAAGCATTCCAGGCGCCAGTAAACAACAATCACAATCGATGGCAATACATTGTTTTAGGATTTGTTCCTCAAAACACATTTTGACCTCCAGCAAATCTGTCGTCATAATTTGCTTCACTTATGTCAATAAAGGAATCTCTTATATGTTTCACTAAATAACTTTATGCAGGGAGATTGCGGCACAACTTCACGCAGTCAACACAAATCACGCGATGCTATGTGCAGTTATGTTGAAGAACTAAATTAACGTAACAATAAATAAACCGAGATGATAGATAGATAGATAGATAGATAGATAGATAGATAGATAGATAGATAGATAGATAGATAGATAGATAGATAGATAGATAGATAGATAGATAGATAGATAGATAGATAGATAGATAGATAGATAGATAGATAGATAGATAGATAGATAGATAGATAGATAGATAGATAGATAGATAGATAGATAGATAGGGTGGCCCGGTAGTCCAGTGGTTAGCACGTTGGCTTCACAGTGCAGAGGTACCGGGTTCGATTCTAGCTCCGGCCTCCGTGTGTGGAGTTTGCATGTTCTCCCCGGGCCTGCGTGGGTTTTCTCCGGGTGCTCCGGTTTCCTCCCACATTCCAAAAACATGCGTAACAGGCTGATTGAACACTCTAAATTGTCCCTAGGTGTGAGTGTGAGTGCGAATGGTTGTTTGTTTCTGTGTGCCCTGCGATTGGCTGGCAACCGATTCAGGGTGTCCCCCGCCTACTGCCCGAGGACAGCTCGGATAGGCTCCAGCACCCCCCGCGACCCTAGTGAGGATCAAGCGGCTCGGAAGATGAATGAATGAATGAATATACACATGTTTATATTCTTGTAAATTACGTTTTGCCATCACGGTCTGTGTCACCATGGTTGAGTGATGGCAGATTGAGGCAACTCGTTGTATGTCCCATGCAGAAAATGGGGAACAAAGGCGCAAATGCCCCGTTACTCCTATTTCTGCTGGTGCAAAGTTGAGCAAAATACCTAAGGAAAGAAAACTCCACTGATGCACACAGTTCGACTGCGCTTTGCTCAAGAATTGCGGCCGAAAGGAAAATAGGGACTCACATCTTTTTTTGCCTAAATAAACCCCAAGAGAACACAAGAGATACCGGTAATGTCAATAATGGAGGTAGTGTATATTAAGAGCCCTCTTTAAGAAAGCCAAAAACCCAAATAATACGATTATAAAAAATTCAGACCCGAAGTAAAGGTTTCATATGGCCCAAAAAAAGCAAGACAAAAAAATATATATCTATATATATATTGCGCGTCGTCCCGCACGCGGTTTGTTAGTTATTTAGTAGAGCTAAACATCTCTTTATTTTCGCGATAAGCAATGAAGATGAACAAAAAGTTGAACCAAGCAACAACACTTTTGTGGGCCGAAGGCCCACCTTACCAGCCTTCCGCAGGAACTAGCTGATGAGCCGCCCGGAGGGCGGCGAACCACCACCTTACCAGCCTTCCGCAGGAAGGGGCTCCTGCGGGCTCCTCCGGGCGGCTCATCAGCTAGTACTGTATATATATTGTGGCCTATATACATCACATGACAGATGCCCCCCGCCCCGTTTTAATTTGTATTTTCAACCGTATGTTTGTTTGTTTGTTTTTAGCATTGGAAATTTCAAAGTGCGAAAGGGGACCAGAGTCATCGTCAACCTGTGGTCACTGCACTTTGATGAGCAAGAATGGAAACAACCCGAGCTTTTCGACCCAGGTGAGAAACAACCTTCATGACAGGAATAATATGATTACATACCAGGGGTGAGCAATTCCGGTCCCCCGAGGGCCAGGATCTGGCCCTGGTTTTGTATGTCAACCGATTCAAATGATCAGGGGCCGGTTACACAAGTGCTGCAGTAAAGAAGAAATGGGTAGTGCAAAACATCAAGGATAAGGCAAACTATTTGAAGGAATTTCAAGAGCTGAAAGGACACAGAGACATTGGATCCTAGCGTCCTGCCAAATTTATCTTATCAAACACCAGCTGGAATTAACATCACGTTTGGTCGTGTTTTGCACTTTTTCTGTTTAGAGAGACAGAGTGGCAGGGAATTTAATTTGAAAGGGCTAAGAGGTGGAAACAATACAAAATATGAAGAGACAATTCACAGCACACAATAAACATGTACAACTATAGTGTTCATTCAAAATGAAAGTTTCAACGGCAATGTTTGGGCACAGAGCAGATGTTTGAAATTATTTATCACAGCATGTGTTAGCCTCCTCTTGCTCCATAAACATTGCATCGATTTGGCAGAAAATGTGTGCATCAAAACGAAATGACTGAAAGAAACAATGACTAAATCAGAATTTTATGTCTCCAAAACCTAGAAGTATAGCAAAAAATGTCCTTTGTTTTCATCTTTGTCAATTAATTCCAAACATCAGCACCATTTTAAGATCAACAAATACACAATGAGCCTTCATGATTAAATGTTTTCTTTCTCTACAGTGCATCTGTAGAGCAGGGGTGCCC
Organism: Hippocampus zosterae; assembly: GCF_025434085.1. Taxonomy (NCBI): domain Eukaryota; kingdom Metazoa; phylum Chordata; class Actinopteri; order Syngnathiformes; family Syngnathidae; genus Hippocampus; species Hippocampus zosterae. Next base: position 21,842,710 of record NC_067461.1, on the reverse strand, counting down.
AACCTTTTTATCCAAGATCTACTTTTCGTTCAACCAACGTCCCGCAATTGACCTGTTCGCGCACACGCGCGCGCTTACACACGCATGCCATCATGAGCAACAGCCATCACGGCCGCCAAGATGAACGAGGGATGGGACACACTTTTGCAGCGTGTTAACTATCGTAGCTCACGTGTACCGTTTTAAAATGCTTCTGTTCGTCCTTCAGATTGCTATTCTTTGCCAGCGCTCTCAGTGAACTGTACGTAAAACACCATTTATTTTTCACAACAGCCAACTCCATGGCATACCGCCCTGCTTATAGAAGAAGTGTGTCGCAGGCTATGACGCAAATCTTCATTGACAGAAATGTTGAAATTGAATGCTACACATTTTTCCAGCAATGGAAAATGTTAGGAATGTGTGCGTCATGTTTGCCCTCCTAAAGAACCCATATTAAAGCAAAAAATATATATTCCTTCCCCCATCTTTTTCCGTTCTCAAACATTTTTGCTAAAGTCCAGGGAGGCACTCGGGCGGTGCTCAAGAGCGGCATACGGCTCTCGAGTCGCGGGTCGCCGACCCCCGATAGAAGGCGTAGCTTGTGCATAAAATACTGAGCTTCTTCTTTGGTGGATTTCCCTCAATAGTCTTGAGCACACTTATTTTAACAGTTGGTAATGCAACTCCTCACCATTTCACTGTGTCATGTTGTCCAGTTACACTCAAAACAATGCTGATCTGTGTCTTCTTTGTGTAAAATCACAATGATTAGGGCCAACTAAATACATTTGAACTTTGCAGTTTACTTGTGGTAATAATGTTATCCTATATAACATATGAATTAATGAGACTGTACGAAAATTCCACGTTTGAACTGTCAATTAATCTCATACACCCCCCCCCCCCCCCCATTTTCCCCGTGCTGCAGGCCGATTTTTGAATAGTGACGGCACAGGTCTGATCAACCCATCATCCAGCTACATGCCGTTTGGTGCCGGGGTCAGGGTGTGTGTTGGTGAGGCCTTGGCGAAGATGGAAATTTTTATCTTCCTCTCGTGGATTCTTCAGCGCTTCACATTCTCGAGCCCACCCGGTCAACCTCCTCCCTCCTTGGAGGGTAAATTTGGTGTGGTCCTTCAACCAGCTAAGTACAAGGTGACTGTCACACCCAGATAAAGTTAAAAGGCAGACAAAAGCCAGCTCTGCTAGCTTTGTGTTTGCTGCACAACTTTTAAAAATGTATACTGTTGGCAGTTGAACAATTTCAAAATTGGCCCCCTCACACTCGCTCTCTCACACGTGCGCGCACGCGCACACACGCACACACACACGCGCACACACACAGCCGGCTAAACAGTACACTGTACCACAGGTTGTTGTTCTTTAGAGCAGTCATTTTATCAGTTCTGTTTTTATCCATCAGTCTGGTTTGGTGCTATAAAGGGCAAAATCAGATTCCAAGAAACAGGAGTTGGCTAAAATGTGCAGATTTTAGTGACTTTAGTTCACGTGGCCTTTTCTGAGAAGTCAAATCAATAAATAAACAACTACAGTAAATAGGTAGATAACCAAGCATTCATTCACTTACGAAAAATATTTCGCTGATGAAGTTTGCGATGTTCAAGTACCTGTATGTAATTTGAATGACATCTTAAAAATGGATGAATAAGTAGTGACAGTTTGAAAATGTATGGATAATGTTGATTCACAATTTCAGTTCAATGTCTTCTTAAACCAGTGATGTGGTCCAAATACCGGTATGTGTCTTCTCTCAGTGTTCCATGCGAGAATGTGTAAATGAGGATATGATTCCTGTGCAATGTGTTTTAATTGAATCAACACTTTTTAATGTTCAAAATGGGCAATGGGACTTCATTTTTGAGGTGAAAAAGTACCTGGGCATGATCAACCGCCACAGAAATATTGGGACAAGAAACAAAACCTCGACCCAAACGTGTTTAAATACACACATATATATTTACACAGCGGTGTGAAAGACTCATCACAAGTTATCTCAAACACTTGATTGCAGTTGTAGCTGCTAAGGGTGGCCCAACCAGTTATGAGGTCTAGCGGGCAAACACTTTTTCACACAGGGCCATGTAGGTTTGGATTTTGTTTTTCCTTTAAAAATAAAAACTTGAATCTAAAAACAGCATTTTGTGTTGACTTGTGTTATCTTTGACGAATATTTAAATTAGTTTGATGATCTGAAACATGCAAGTGAAAAACATGCACCAACATTTTTTTTAAAAAATCAGGACGGGGGCAAACACTTTTTCACATCATTGTGACTCGCACTCTCACTCATATATTACCACATATGCAAGTTCTTTTTTATTATATCCTTGCTTTTGCACCCCTTCTAACCACCAAGTGTACTGGGAGTTTTACAAAATGAGTGCAATGTTTATGTGAGTGTTACTCGGCATAGTGGGCTGAACATGATACATTTTACATGCAACAGAGTAGCAAACAAACATTGCTCTTTAAGATACAAAACATTGTCCCTGCTCAAGATAATCATTTAGCTACACTTGCGTTCGGTCAAAATCTTTAACGCCCTTAACTAATCCAGCAGAAAATCACTGATCTCCTCTCTCATGCGAGACCTAAAGAAAAAAAAATAAGAGATACATTAGAGTGAAACTGGCAATCCCTGGTGCATTGGACCATTACTCCTTGATCTGGATCACTTTTCCCATTCATACATTCCCGCATGCAGAGAATGAAATACGAAACAAGAAAATACAAACTCACGACTTACCTCCTTTGCCTTATCTGAGCCTCTGACAAAATGTATTGAGGCAGACAATCGACCGAAGACTGGAAGACAAGTGAAGCGGAAGGGAAAGGGAAACGTCATTCCTGCTGTAGCCAGATGAGTCCATATTCACATCATCAGTCATGTTACACAACATCCTCTAAAAGTACTCAAACAGTATGGCCAATTCCTTTCTTTTTGCTTCAGACCCCAAATATTTAGGTTTAACATCAAAAGATAAATACGAGACGGTGGGATAAAAAAGAATGCACACCCTTTGGAGTTTCTTCACTTTCTGCTTAAATTGGTCGCAAAATGTGGTCGGATCATCTGCAGTTGTCCTCCATAATTACTGGCACCTCTGGTTAACATGTTAGAAGCCTTAAAATGAATTCATTTTTTCATTGCAGAAGCATACTCTCATATTGAAAATTGTAGAAATGTAACCGTGACTAATGTCTTGCTGCTCATTTGCTAAAACAACTTTGTGGAATTGAGATCGAACTTCTTTTGATGGCGTCGCGGGCACCCGCAGCGGCTCCTCTCTCTCCTGTGGTTGAGAGGAAATTAATTTCATTTGTGTTGTATGTTGCACATGTAGTACATTTGACAATAAAATTGACTTGAACTTGAAAAAGAAGAAAACAAATCTCTTCTGTCAAAGCATCCTCATGGCTTGAGCGTCGAGAGCGAACTAGGCTCCCTTTGTGCTGTTTATATGCTGTAGCTGAAGTGACGGGTTTCTTTGAAATGAGTGATGTCATTTCCAATAGTCGCCCATTCTATTATTATGAACCCTTTTAGATACAGTGGTTACTACAGTGGACAGCCTACCATGTTATCAGGTTCCAGGTTATCATTATTGGGTCATGAAAGTGTTAATCATAACATTGACACTTTGTAATATCCCTGAAATTACGCGGGTTATTTTCCATTCCTTCTCGGCAGCACGCATATCCCGGCACTGATTTTGATTAGGAGGAATGTCGGCACTTTTTGACTGTCGCGCGCTTGTGTTTTTTGCGTGTGTATTGGGAAGCATTTTTCACAGTGCCATTTTGTTCAATGGAGATGGCGGCGCCCTTGGACAGTCTGCGTTGGTGCGGCTGGATGGATGGAGGAGCAGCGTAAGGCGCGGAGCGGTTCGGAAAATGGATGGATGGATGGATAGCATGTAACCGACGTGCGCACATTTTGAGCACGACGTCTCTGATCCACTGGTGAAAGGAGACTTTGAATATCTCCTCTTTCATCTAGAACTGCTTCAAACAACAAAGCGTATGCAGGATAAGTGTTTAAGATTGGCTGACTGTCCGTTTTTTATGTTGTGTTATATTATTTTGTTATTTTAACTGTTTTGTAAAGCGCTTTGTTACAGCTGAAGTTGTTGTGAAAGTGCAATATAAAGAAAATATGTATTGTATCGTATGTAGGTACATAATGTCACCCTGACAATGGCAACGCCCCCAAAATGACAATGGCAACTTCGCTAAAGTGCCATTGGTAACTTCCTGAAATAAACATCTGTTTGTGGAGTGATGCAATGTTGCTTAGTTACCTTACATCAGGTGTGTCCAAACTCTTTCATGTGAGAGCCGCATACAGAAAAATAGGACGACGACGAAAATAGGACGACGAAATTCTTCACCTTTTTGAAACACGCTCAAGTCAGTCAAGAAAGCAATTACATAAATCTATGTCTTGTCTAGTTAATTTCATCAGCTTTCTGTTGAAGGCAAATAATTGAAGATTGTTCCAAGTTTTTGGAGTGGCTCGCGGAGTAGATCCAGCTCTGCACTATACAGTAGCCGAATCCTATTTCCACATTCAGAACCGAAAAAAGAACAAACAGGAGTAAAGCCACCATTTTTTCAAACAGCTACTTGAGGATCATGAATGTGATGTCTTCTATGAATCAGCTATAGAGCACACAGTGGAAGGATTTTTTTTTTGCCTTTACTTATCTTTATTCACTACATGTTTTGGAGATAAATTGTTTTTCTTTCACTCATAAATTGTTTATTTGTATCTTTGAGTATAGACAAAAGTTTTACAGTATAGAAACTAATTTATTCACGGCATTTATTTTTCTGACAATCTCCCTTCTCACTCGCTTTACGTTTTTTAAATAATCTAGTGGCCCATGTTCAACATCTTTTTTTTTTTTGTCGCGGGCCGCTGAAAAACGGATTGCAGGCTGCAAATGGCTCCTTGGCGATAGTTTGGACACCCTTTGCTTACATGAACTCTACTTGGATTGCAAGTCATACTGACAGCGCAGGTCATCTACTGTACCCTTTAGACTAATTCCCCAAAGTTGACATTGCATTTCTGCTTCACAAGCCACTAACCACAAACATCAGTACATTCTTATTCATATGTAAAGATGGATCCTAACCTTTAAAATCTTAACACATGATTCATCTTGTGATACAACGATGATAGGCTTACACTACTTATTAGCATAATCATGTACAGTAAATATAAACAGTAATATTAATGTAAAGCAGTTACTGAGTCTTTGAACAGCGTCATGATATGATTTGTGGATTGGCAGAAAGATTATTGGTATATTAAGATATTTTGTGATGTTTTCTTTAATCAATTTATATCTTCTCAGTGAAAAACTGCTTTGAGATGATTGCATAACTTGGTGACTTGCTTGCCTAAGCAATTTCAGAGATGGACTCTGGAGCCTGCTTTGACGACTTCAGAGATAAACTATTTAGCCTGCTTTGACGACTTCATAGTCTGCTTTGCTTGAATTGTCAAAACTTGATTGTGATCAATGCCACTTGATTACACAACAAACAGTGTGGTGTAGGGAGGGATGAGAATGGCCACGCACCCCTCCCGATGCACACACTTTAGAGGATAAAAGGAGGGGAGCGATGCTCCTCAGCAGAGTCCGCTGTGGGTTAGCGTACGAACGCCCAGCTCGTATTGAAGCTCACTCTGCTGAGGGTGTTGGCTCTCCACCCTAATGGCATACGGTAAGAGTTCTTTAGCTTCATACAACTTGTTTGAACTGTGTTATCATTTCTGTGTGGGACCAATAAAGTGCCTATTGTTGGTAGCCAGAAGTGAGTGTCTTGTCGTTATTTCTGAATGCCCATCTCCGACGATCCTTTATAAAACTTGATATTCATTCAAATTGAGTATCAGAAGTGTTTCAAAACAATTATAATCAGAGATTCATTTTGTGTGAGACAATGTGAAACTAAAATTGTTCATGTCCATTTCAAGTCTGGCGACCTTTCCTGGTTGAATTTAATCTCAAAATTTTTGTTACATTTACCTGAAACTAAACGCAACAATACTTTTCCTTTAGAAATACATCACATCACCATACAAGGTGCTTATGTGCTACCACTACATCACTTTTTGCGGCCCATCGCCTTAACAACACTTGACCACTCCTTTTAACAGTGTGGCCCTTTACCCTGACCAAAACGTGCTCCTGGTGGATAATATACGATTCACTTTTTCTTTTTAAATCCTGCACGCTTTTTATTCATATTTTCACTCTCGCGATTTTTTTGAGTAAATGAGGTCTGCGCAAACTGTCAATACATTTAATCCAGGACTGAAAACATTGTCTACTGCAGCAATCACGCAAATCTATATTTTACTCTACTGTTTTAATCGCCATTTGCACACTAGCATTTATATGCTTTTAATTATGGTTTCCTCAACGTTGTGATCATATTTTGTTTCTCTTCTGTAATTTTTTCAATGTTTTATGGAAAGCGTATATTATATATATATATATATATATATATATATATATATATATATATACACACACACACACAAATAAACTTGCCAAGAATACCATTCAAGCGCCATCTCAATAAACAGCATCGTTAAGAGTAGTAATGTGGTTAGAGTCTTAACACTACCCATCCCTAGGGCGTTACTTCAAGCAGACAGTTCTTGTGATACAGATGAAGAGCAGACAACATTTCATGACAATTTTTTTTCCAGAAATGAAAGACATTCCAAAGGCATCATGTAGTTTTTTTTCTCCCACTGTCACTCACTCACCATGTCTTTGATGGTCAACTGGCAACTGTAACACAGCAGGCCTCTGATATCAGTTGTGTGTGGGACCCTATGGCATATGAGTTACAGCATAGTGGAAACATTCTTCTGCACAAAGTTACAATACACATTTTACATGGAAGTGAGCAAAATCAAACTCACGTTTGATTGAGATAAAAAATAAAATAAAATGTACCTGACACCAGAAAAGCAGCCTCTGTCTTCCATAGGTCTATCACAATATTCTCCTTTGCCTTTCGAGCAACATTGTGTACTGGGACCTCTCAATTCTGGAAGCAAATACATTTGAATGAAAATACATGAACATTGAGGGGGGTGATTCCATAAAACTTTAATGTACCATTATGCTCCAAAATTTCAATTGCTACGTTGCTCATTGAAATGATGATAGAACTTGAAGTGTAAACTTTGAACAAGGTAACCAACAAATTAAATCCTCTATTTCCTGTGGTTTAAATGACATGTTAATTAACACGGTGCAATAAATACCGGATTTTCCGCACGAAAGGGTGCACCTAAAAGCATTCAATTTTCTCAAAAGCCGACAGCGCGCCCTCTAATGCGATGTGCCTTCTATTTGGAACTCTTTGTATTCCCCATTGAGCTGCCATTATTCTATTCCAGTGCCATTAGTGAGTGCAATGATACAAAGTGGATGATGCAATGGAACACGCACAAATCTGACAACCACCAACTGCGCTCATGTGGAAACAGTTCTTTGGTCCCGGCCTAAACCCATGTGATTTTTTTTTTTTTTTAATGTACCGGTACCTCTTTGTAGATCGAAATGTGTACACAGAGTCCTCCCAAATTATTTGGAAAAGTGACTGAGTGGCTTGCATTCTGGTTACTTTTCACATTTGAACCAGATGGGTTCCGACTCTCGGTATCTGGAAATCGATACTGGTCACAAATGGTCCCAATTCTCGGCACTTTTGTTCAGTTGTTTGTGGTACTAAATATTTATATATATATTATTTAAAATTTATTTTTCAACATAGAAACTTTGACAAATAAAAACAACAACCATCAATCTATTATCCATACCGCTTATCCTCTCCCAGGTCAGCATGAATTTAAAACAAATGAGCCAAAGAGGATGAAATCAAAATAAATGTTTCAACATTTTAGTAAACACGTACAAAAATACAAAAAAAATGACTCTTACAAAATCCAAAGTGCAAAGCAAAGTTTTTTGCAATGAACAAGACAAGGAACAAAAATTAAACAGTAATACAAAGAACGAAGATAAATATATTTATATTGCTTCCCTGTGCAGTAGTCGGCGCAAGGCCTGCCGCAAACCCACGATGAGTTCGAACCCCGCTTGGACCGAAACACAAGCATTTGATATTTCATCCGTATAAAATAATAAATATTGTTAAGTATGGTCAAGAATGGTGAAGCATGCTAGGAAGTGTGAGGCTTCACCATCGTTAAATGATGCTTCATAAATTGAATTTGTTTGGCACTGGGTAAGACGCTTTCACTTCCAAACCCAGAAATGTCGACTTCGTGGGTGTAAACCTTCGTGAGTGGGTGACAGCTGGCTGTATATTGAGAAAGCTCTTCCAGCTAGTGATAATCTTTTATTTCCTCCTTTCTTTCCCTTCCTAATCAGCACAAGGAATATCATCAGTGACGGTCAATGTCACAACATCTGTAATGTCAGTGCCCTCATTTGTACAAAAGAGCTACTACTTTCTACTCCCGAGAGAAAGCTAACATTCATCCGGTTTTGCAACCTTTGAGGCAAGCTTGTTGCTGTGATTACAGTGACATGTTTTTGTACCAATTGTACCATTGATCTTATCTGAGCTGACGAAGCCTTTCATAGTTTATTCCCTATTATGAGTAAATATGTCGCAGAAAATCTGAAAAGTGAAAGTTTCTTTTTCCAAGAATGATACATACGGTACTTGTTCCGTTGCATCATCCACTTTGTAGCATTTTTTCAAGCCAAAATGTCCTCCAATTCTGGAATGAACCATGTGTGTTTTGGCCATTTTGTCTTGTGTTTCACTTTTTGGAATTGCATCAGTCGGAAAAAAACCATTGCACTACTCTTTTGTATGAACACCGCAACACAAGTACAAATGATTTTGCTCAACGGTGTTTGCACTCAAATGTGCTGTTGGGTGTGGCCCAATGTATTGCTGAGAAGTCATAAAAAGCGTACAGCACCTGTATTTCGTCTGGGAAATGAAGCACTGTTATCACCGACACATTTGGTCTGGCAGAGGCGTTCAGAGATGAGAGTGGACTGGAAAGCTGAAGCATTTTCTAGAAAATGGTTACATTCACGAGTTACCTAATTTAGGATCAAAGAAATGTAAACACACGTAAAAATGATTAACGACCTTCTAACTTCATAAACTAAGTGCACTGCACCAACAATGCATTATGGGAACCACAGATATGGTGTGCCTGTGCCCATGGTCACATTAAAGCTTGTACGAGCAAAGTGTAGTCACAAAAACAAAAAGTACGATGTATTTTTTGTAGTGATAGCACACGCTTTGGTGTTGACGTGAAATAAAATTTCATATCAGTTGTGGAATGAGCAAGTTATGACCTATTTTCAATGGACAGGCATTGACTGATGGCTGGCACCGACGTCAAAGCTGGGCTCAGACTTATCATAGCAGTTGAAGAGCTTGTACATTTGAAACAAGATAGGTTTGCTGATAACAAAAGGAACACAAAGTGGGTCAATTACACTAACGTTCACATTAGCATCGAGCTTTGTCGCTGCTCAGTGCAGGTAAAGCTTTCGATCGCCCCAAAGAGATTCAGTATGGGCAGGGTTCGCAATCTGGGCAGACACCGAACATTCAGCTCAGTTTTGTATTTCTTTTTTTAAATTGGCTTTTTTACAACTTAGCATACAACGCTTCAGTATTCAAAGTGACATCAAGCTTTCTCTGTCTTCTTCTGGCAATGACAGCCATGAACGTTCTTATATGGGTGACACCCAGTGTACACACTGAGTTACCACAGATGAATTAAACGGTAACAAAAGAACAAGATGACAACTTGTGTTGCCAGAACTCTGGTTTCATGGGAGGTATTCTAAATGTTACTATTACTAATTATTACTAGTTTTACAGCTACATATTTCAATTGGGAAAGCCAAAATTCCCATAAGTAGTTCTAAGACTAGCAGCGAACGAAATGTTAATGACACGCACTGGCGTTTTTAAGGAATAAGCCTCAAGTGTTTGCAGTCTGTCTATCTCCAAATTAAATGAGTGCATTCTTCACAATCTTACTCGGGACATAACAATTCATATGTTTTTGTAGCACAATTTTCACCAGCACCCTGTACGCCAACAGAACAGTTGGTGGTCATCATTGATCCAATTCCCAACAGACTTAGTATGGAGGTCATGTTCATGATTTTTATACATGTTTGCTATGAATTATGCCGGATGCCCTTCCTGACATAACGCTGACCTTTTATTCACCCTGGTTTAGGACCAGCACTTGAAACATACTGGCTTGTAACCCCAAATGTTTAGTTTTGACTTAGCCTAGTCTTGCTACTATTGGTAATGTTGACATGATTTTAAACCTGTAATACTCACCCACTGCGGTATCCAGAGAACACATACAGAGCAAACATCTGTCGCATGGGTTTGCAGATGATGAACTCTTACAAGTTGTTTGCAGCTTTTCACTTGTTCTTCAGGACACAGCAAGATTTTCATCAGGTGTGGAAGTGAAAACACAGAATTTTGTGATAATCACAAAAATCTCGAGAAGTTGCGCTAACATCAAGTATTGTATCATTGGCCAACGGAAATATACTAACCTATATATAGTGCTGACAGTAGATGGGAAATCAACTTGCAGTTTAGTGACAAAGCTCTCCGTCAGACACTGAATGCTGGCCTTTTCTTTACTCTGTTGGACACAAGTGATATTGCAGTATTCAGGACAGACAGAGGATAGATATGCAGTTAAATTAAAATATGGTGTTACTCAAAGTATTTGGACCTAAACTGGGATTTTAAAAGATAGCCATATGGCTGGGACATCTGTAAGAATATCGTAAATATGAAGTGATCAGATAAACAATTCTAAATGTTTTCTGTCAGTCCTTGTCATTGTTCTTTATGGTTTTATTGCCACAAATTAGAATTTATTTTATGTTTAACTGTCTCAGTAAAGATTAATGATGTTTGGCGGCCTTGTGACCACTGTGTACACTTCTATATTTGTTAACACAACTTTGACCCTTTCTCATTTCCCCAAAAAGCTGAAACTTTGGCATAGATTGATTGAGCTTACCTTAGTGTGAAGGTTTGGTGTGAAAACAGAAGGGACATTGAAGATATGGTTATAGTAGGCTATTTCTTTTGCAGAGTAGTTCCTCATTGGCCTCAATGATATAATGTCACCATAGCGAGAGTCCGAGAAACTCTTAAAATGAAAGACATACAAAGCATTTTTGGCGGGGGGGTGTTTTTCGCCCAAAAATATTTAGATGAAAAAATACACTTACTGTATCTTGAGCAAGCTGTGCTCCTCTGCCCAATGATATACTAATGAGAAGTTTAACCGCCAGTCTGGTGCAGTTGTCTCCAAACATCAATTTACTGTAGCCTTCACAGCGAGCTGTGTGCACTAAAAGATGCTGTCTTTAAGGAAAAACACACAGTGGGTTATTTTTTTTCCCTTTAGATTGAAATGAAACATTTCAGTGCTTGTTGTATGAGTGACAATAACTTGGCATGTGTAAAAAAAAATCAAATTAAAAAGACCAAAGCATTCTGGTTACATCTTTTTACAATGTTAAGAGTTACGAACATTTCTCTCTCTCTCCCTACACGTACCCACACCTCCTTTTCTCTCTCTTACCAGAAAGAAAACTGACATAAAATAAAAAAAGTCTTGACAGCAACAGCGGCAGGCCGAAATCATCTAACCACCATCATGGAGTTTAAATTAAACAATCAAGAAGAATATTTCTGATCCTATTTTCGAAAAAAAGAGGCTTAAACGCCACATTTTTGTGAAACCTCCTAAATCAAAGTTTACTGTTCAAATGAAAGTGTCATTGTTTTATTTAAATTCCACTGTGGTCATGTACAAAAGCAAACAAATTCTTTTGGACCCAACTGTCAATAAACAATGACTTTTTTTTTAATTACCTATACATGCTCACTAACTCCGCTTTGGCCGTCACCGTCTTAGATGAGTCAAGAAGCTGCTGCAGCAACTGAGTTTGGGACTCCTCAACATACGGTGATGAAGTTTCATGCTGCTGCTGCGCTGGTGTCAAACAGGTACAGCTATTATTGCAAACAAAGCGATCCACAGATGCTTTGTCAGAACTTGCTTGTGTCTGCGAGGAAGAAGGAGCCGTCGCTAAAACTGAACCGGGGACATCAAGAACCTACATGGTGAGAAGTGGAAAAATCAGTCAAGCACTGTAGAACTGCTACACTGACTGACAAGAGTCAAAAGCGACTGAAATGGACAATTGTGGCGAAAATAAAACACCCCTTTGTCGATTCCCTTCTGCACATCAGGCAACTGCTCCAGGTGCAGATGACATCAATTTATAGCAGTGGAAAAACTGACACCCTGTATTTTTAGCAGCACATACTCTGGAACGCCCTATATATATATATATATATATATATATATATATATATATATATATTTTTTTTTTTTTTTAAGTGAATCCACAAAAAACACGGCACAATTGTCTAGCGCACAAATAGTTTACAGTGGACTATTAAACAGTCAAGGTTTCACTAGCCGCTAATGTTAGCTGTCATCGGTAATGAGCTCTTCTCTTTTTAAATAGGATATTTAAGCAAGGCAGAATATGATGCTGTTTGCAGAGTTGAGTAAATGAACCTATGTGACCTCTGTGCAGTTAATTCCCTCCAATTAACTTTTCAGAATGGCGCGAAATAAAAAGCAACTTTCGTAGTATCCAGTGATCAAACTCCTGTGAGAAAGGCAAGGCAAAACGACCTTTCGCCTTCGTTTTGACCCTAGCATGACTGATACCAACAGCCAGAAACACTTTTGCTCTTTTGGCGTGCCGTACATACATCAATCTGATTTCAAAGGGGACTTCAGACTGAAGCAATTTAATGTGAAGAAACAGGGAACTCATTTCATATGACAGCGTCAGAGTAATCATACGAACCTCTTCCAGAGGCACGATGTGGAAGGGGAATCCTGTGGCTATAAATATATCTTTCAGCTTTGCCACTGTTTGCCGTCTCTCCTCCATAGATCGATTCAAAGCACCACCCTCTGAAAAAACAAAAACACATTTTTTGTTAATTTCTGCAAGCGAGTAGGACTGCGCACAGTTTCAAGTGTGATTAGAGTTTTACCATCAATGTAGACAATGCCTGGAACGAATCTCAACTTCTTGTGAGCATTCTGACTCAAACCCTGAAAGTGGGGATGGAAAGAAAAAACAAGTTACAAGAAAAGGTTTAGCATTCATATTCATTTGTAAAGATTTTATCTTTTGAGTAAATTTATGCTGATCCATTAATAAGAAATTCCGTCGGGTGAAAAGTTTTCAAGAATTATGTTTTGCTTTGTTGAATTGCAAAAAGAAAGTGCATAGCAGCCTTGACTTTTGACCTCAAGCATGTTTTGTTAGGAAAAAAAACACAAGACGGTAAGTATCTGAAAATGTATACCTTGTTATGCATATTCCCCATTTGTGCTAATGCAGTTTTTTTTTTAAACATAAGTGGCTTGCACACTTAAGGTATGCCAATTCTCCTGCGCAGACCAGTCGAGGGTAAGAGTTTTTGGGGTGCTGATCTCCCAGCCTAGTAAGATCAATTTAATCATTTTATATATTTTAATTCCATTTCCCACATTTATGAAATAGAAATATAACACTTCAATCAGTAAGCCCATTAGAAGCATCTTGACTTTAATATTTAACATGACCTAACAGTGAGCTTCTCCCATTCCAATTCAAACAGAGGAAAGTAGTACCATCTCTCACCACATGAAACCTTTCCAAGCTAGAAAAAAATGTCAGCTTACTCATAATGTCGATGGTTGGGCCAGAGTAGTATAATTAAAGAAAACAAACAAAATAAAAATGTGACATTTCCATTAACTAAATTAAATAGAAACAAAAGTGCTTCCAACAAAAAAAAAATTAAAAGACAAACTGAAACTACATCCAACTATTAACTACAACTACAGCAAAAATGTCCTTTGTTTTCATCTTTCTCAATTAGTATCATACAGGGGCTTCTGGGGTTCATTTTAACCTCCTGACTACCAGTAATTCAAATTTGTCCTCTGTAGAGGACATTTGTGAACCTAAATATCTCCCACCCAATGCATCCAATCGCATGAACTCATTTTGTTACTCTAAAGAGGACATTCAGTGCTTTCCAATGATACCAAATTTGTAGGGGTTAGAAAAAGTAAGAAAATGGCTTCCCTCAGTGCAAGCACTTTTTATGGGAAGAGGAAAAGTAATACTTTTTATCAAATACATTTTGTATTGAAATGCTGTTTGCATTTTATTTATAAGACTCTTATGAACACGTTGAGTAGTTTTAAGTGTATTTGGGCCTAGTATTCAAGTATTTAAAAAATGTACCCGGTAGTTGAATTTCAAAAAAATCTTTTGGAGTAGTCCAATTACTTCACATAGATTGGGGAATTTCAAAATAAATGTGATTGGACAACATTTATTTCTTGGTAGTCAGGAGGTTAAATGTATTTCTTTTGTTACTGCTGTACATCCACACATAACGAAGGAGAATTGCACTTTACTTTATAACACAAGAAAACGAAAACAACTAAAAACTGAATTAAAGTGAAGTGTTTTCAGAAAGATATTAAAAACTAAGGAAAACTAGCAAACCTCCTCTAAAAACTGATTAAAACTACTTGAATTAAAAAAAAACCCCAGCCAAAACAAAAAAATAAGCAACAATAATTAAAAATCCTAAACTATAATGACCACCAAATAGGACACAGAGGCTGATGAATACCAAGTCAAAGTCAAGTCAAGACTTTCATTAGTTTTAGCCAAGCAAATTGCAGACACAGACACACACACACATAAATCATATTAATTATGAAGATGTCACAACTACCATCTCATTCAAGGAAAGAGTTTTAAAGCACTCTTCATGCTCCTCACAACACAGACTAATTAGTCAAGACAGTCTTTAGAGCACAGGTGTCAAAGTCAAGGCCCAGGGGTCAGATCTGGCCCGCCACATCATTTTATGTGGCCTGCAAAAGCAAATCAAGCATGCCAAGTTCCATGATGCTTGCTAAAGTCTGAACCATAATTTCAAATTGTCACATGTAATCCACAATAACAGTCATTATTCTTGACTTCTGATTTTAAAACTAGTTATCTATCAATTTTTTGTGCGCTGTGTTTGTCATATGTGGAGTTGTGATTAAACATTTATATGGTTCCCCAAAATTAATAACGGCCCTCCAAGGGAAACTGTAACCGCAATGTGGCCCGCGACAAAAATGAGTTTGACACCCCTGCTTTGGAGAGATCCAACAATTGGACTTTTTTCCCCACTTCTGTTTCCCTATTAGAATACAAAAATTCATTGTGATAAAAATGGCACAGGTAGACCTCTTGGACTTGTCTGAGCATTGAAGAAGAAGAAGGGCCCCCTGATACAGCAAGCAGTACCTAAAAGTAGAAAAACATAATGATCATAGAGCCGTCACGAAAAGAAAGCACTTGGAGCTTTATTTCCTAAGATACAAATAGTGGGCACTTAATTGGGTGTTTAATAAATTGTGTCCACTGTTGCATTACATGTAAACTTCTAAAATTCTGGCACAGCGACAAGAGGGATAAAAGTGTTGGAGATCACCCATTTTCAGTGAGCATGTGCAAACAATGCAGAGGCTTGTAAACAAACATGGCGGATTGTTGGATCTTTGGAAATATGACGCGACCACACCCCGTGATTGATAAAAGTGTTTGTCTCATTAAATTTGCTACAAAGAGAGAAGCGATGGAGATTATTTAAATTTAAAAACAGACGAAACAACATAATGTGCGTACGTGCCCACAAACACAACAATTCTTACTCTGGTGAGTTTATTTGTAAACTATTTTGCCATCAAAAATCACATTTTCATTGTTGTATAGAAGAAAAGGACTGTTCAGATATGAGATGTTATTAAAACAAAAACTATGAGCATAAAGGTCACTGTTGCCATAAAAGATCATTTTTTCACAAAAAGTTTGTTTTCTACATTATTTCTGGTCCATAATAAGCAATTTGGGTGCCACCAACCCACAATGTACTGCTGATTGCCAAATAAAAAATTTAATGGAGAAACCATTGCAGTACAGACTTAATTGATTGCTCTATGATGTCATGCCTTGACTACTCACAGCCCGTCAACCAGTTTTGCACGGTATCTTTGGATTAAGTTTTGGCAACATAAAAACAAAATTGACATTTAGTATGAATTAGTGCACAGGAAAAATTCCATACCTTTTCTCCAGGGAAAATCACTCTGTTTTTGCCCAGTGTGGCCCTGAATTTGTGAAGGAAGTACTGTTCGAAACAGTCCCTAGCAAACAAAATGCAAAAAAAGCATAATCAGACAAAAAAAATTACATTGCAACAACAGTGTAACATAAAAAGGTAGTCAGATCCTTTTGGTACAACAAACTCAATGTAGCTACCCGAGTTTCAAGAATGGCAAATGTTTATTTGTCAACATAAGACTGTGAAAAAAATGTTACAAGACCAACATAATGACCGAATCAAAATTGGTGAGTGCATTTTCTGCTTCTATTTGAAGCTATGCCCTGTTTTGGGATAATAAAGGAATAGAAATTGAACTACCGGTAATATATTCTTTTTACCCGATTGCTCAATTATATGAAAAAAAATAATTGACTGGCTATTTAAGAAAATCAGTAATTGTAACTCTGCAAGTGAAACATTTTCAAGGAGTCCACATGAGCAGTATCAGGCAGTCACACCCATAGATGCTCGTTATCGGGATCGGCAGCTCAAACCCTGATTGGAACTGCGTGAGCAATTACTCAACCCCCCTCAAGACCAGTTGCTTGGCAGTTAAACCAGGACAACTGCCAACAGAATGTAAAATAGGTGGGAGTCTCCAACGGAGCCACGAAAATGTCATCTTTGTGAACCGTGACAACAGTGAGAGTCCTAATCCAGCTGTTGTCAACCTGGCACAAGACAAACGTCACTTACCGAGAGAATATTCACCAGCAGAGAGAGCAGGTTAGGACCATCACAGTGCATATTGTGAATATGAATTTACCAGTTGAATCATTTACGTTGTGTCAGATATTAGATGATGATGTGATGATGCACCCGAAAATTACAAGGGGAAAATGGACATTCAGCTCATTTTTTTCCCCTTGAAATATTCGGGTGCTTTAGTAGGTTCGACATTAATAGTGGCCTGCTGGGTCTGGCTACTACACACCAGCATGCGATGGCTCGACGGGGCCAGTCTAAATTTCCAAGTCACGACCAGCAGAAATGCATTTTTTTTTTGTTTTAGACGGAAAGACTTTTAGCACAGAGCCAAGATGTTGTCATTGGTTAGACGCGAGAAAATAACATGACTGGCGGAAACGATGAATTGGGCACAGCCTCATGTCACTAACTTGGGCTAGCCAAATCACTGCTTCCAGTAATAGATTCAGACAAGCAGCAGCGGGACCATGGAATAGAACAACAAAGGCAGCGATGCAAAGTAACACTATAATGACTGGGAGCAACAACATTATCAATACGCACCACCAGCACTGGAGCCCCACAGGGTTGTGTCCTCTCACCACTGCTCTTCTTTCTCTACACAAACGATTGCACCTCAACAGATCCAGCTGTCAAACTCATAAAGTTCGCAGACGACACCACGGTCATCGGTCTCATCAAAGACGGCGACGAGTCTGCGTACCGCCAACAAGTGGAGCAGCTGGAGCTCTGGTGCAGCCGACACAACCTCGGGCTGAACACGCTCAAGACTGTAGAGATGATCGTGGACTTCAGGAAACATTCTTTTCCTCAGTTGCCCCTCACACTATCCAACTGCCCTGTGTCAACCGTCGAGACCTTCAAGTTCCTGGGAATCACATTCTTCCAGGACATGAAGTGGGAAGTCAACACCATCTCCATCCTGAAAAGGGCCCGGCAGCGGATGTACTTCCTGAGGCTGCTGAGGAAGCATGGCCTGCCACAGGAGGTGCTACGACAGTTCTACACGGCAGTCATCGAATCAATCCTGTGTTCTTCCATCACGGTTTGGTTTGGGACCGCCACAAAAAAGGACAAAATCCGACTTCAACGGACAGTTAGGACGGCAGAAAAAATCGTTGGCACCGCCCTACCCACTCTTGAGGACTTGCACACTGCAAGAATAAAGACAAGGGCACGGAAAATCCTCCTGGATCCCCCGCACCCTGCCCACCACCTTTTTCAGCCACTCCCCTCAGGTAGACGCTACAGATCCATGCGCACCAAATCCAGTAGACACTTAAACAGCTTCTTCCCTCTAGCCATTAACTCCTTAAACAGTCACTGACGTAGTCACTCTTCTTGCACCACAAAATGGTACTACAAAACTACTGGTTACTCTAAAATGGTTAAATGATTTTGTTGTTTACGATGATACTAGTGCAGTGTGTTATACCGGAGATAAATTCCTTGTGTGTTCTACATACTTGGCTGTTAAGGAATTATTCCGCTAGAAGTAGTAGTAGAACATTGTTAATGAATTTCATCTTGATATAAGAACTATTGACACTAGTCTCTCTCCTGAAGATCTGCTGAAGTAGTTAAAACAAAGAGTGTAGGGTGAAGTTGGGGTCCTATTTCCCTTTGAGTGATTAACAGCCCCCTGGCCGTCTTCTTTTGCGTCCCCCACATCGTAAAAGTCCCTGAAGGCTGTCAAGTGCCTTCGAAGAGTAAACCTAATCTCAAGATTTGTGGACCAGCAGATATTCTCTGTACTTTGTCAAAATGCCAAGATCGAACTTTGCTTGACTTTCTTTGTTTCAGATTTTTACATAAGGGGAAGGACTGCCCGCCCCTAATTAACATAATTAACATACTATGCCTATATGTACGTGTGACTGAAGTTGCTCGGGGCTTCCTGATGAAATCTGAGACTCACAGGAGCCCGAATCGATTCGTGTTGCGTTGTGATAAACTGAAGAAAAGACTACGTGGTGTTGGGTCTTCCTCCACCTTACAGAGAGATAAAAGAACCTGTAACCAAGGAAGGGCCAAGAGCAAATTGACAGCTCCCATTCCTCAACATTGGCCAATAAAGATGATTCCGATTCTGATTCTGATGACCAATTGCACACAACAACAACTGCGTGCTCAAGAGTGATTTATTCATCAATGAAGTTTGAGGACATTGTGCAAAAACACCAAAACATTTAACAGCGCTGAAGTCAAAACATCAGAATACAGCATATGGCCCGGGTGACCGATATTTGTTTTTTGTTTGTTTTATGTCGAGAGGGAAGAAATTTCATCTGTGCTGTATGTTACACATACGTACAGCACATTTGACAATAAAGTTGTATTCAATTAAATTTTCAATAATTTGTTGGTGTTTGCTTCGATGGCAGTCCTTCCAAATGTCTTCACATGAAAACGGTTGGTGGCACTAAGAATTTTGGGGCCAGCTGCCTTTTTAAAAATATTTAATAGCTATTGCGCATTGTTGGAATCTCAGTGCTAAGTAAATATTTTAATTATTTATTGAATTGATTTATTTTTGGAAGCATTCATATTAATTTCTACAATTCATTCATTCATTCATTCATTCATTCATTCATCTTCCGAGCCGCTTGATCCTCACTAGGGTCGCGGGGGGTGCTGGAGCCTATCCCAGCTGTCTTCGGGCAGTAGGCGGGGGACACCCTGAATCGGTTGCCAGCCAATCGCAGGGCACACAGAAACGGACAACCATTCGCACTCACACTCACACCTAGGGACAATTTAGAGTGTTCAATCAGCCTGCCATGCATGTTTTTTTTTGGAATGTGGGAGGAAACCGGAGCACCCGGAGAAAACCCACGCAGGCCCGGGGAGAACATGCAAACTCCACACAGGGAGGCCGGAGCTGGAATCGAACCCGGTACCTCTGCACTATTTCTACAATTGTAATTATTTTATTTTAGGGAGGATAGTACACACTCATAGCCATGAATGCAACTGTACAGTATAAAGACGCTGAACATGAAATAATTTTTTTTAAATTGATTTCTTATATCATCAAAATATGGGGACCAGTCCGAGTGACAGGGCCACCACAATTCGGCTCTCGCTGGACCACATCCATCAAGGCTGAATGTCAAGCCCTGGTTTTCCAATTAATGGCTATGGGCTAGTAAGCCAGACTGATATGCATCTTACCTGCAGTATTGGTCCCCTGCCCTGATGGCCACCACAGCAATCGTCTCCTTGCACTTGACACATTTCTTCGACACACTGAGAGATAAAGCAGTCATCATGAATAACATTATAGTAAAAATTAGCGTATTTTCCGCATCATAAAAGACACCTAAAAACATTCATTTTTCCCAAAAGCAGACAGTGCGCCCTATAATCCAATTTGCCTTATGTATGACACTGCACAGTCTCTTGATATTTTCCATTGAGTTGTTTCCCTGTGAGTGTTCCTATGTCATCTAGTGGTAATTACTAGCAGGAACCAATTGTACCCTAAAAGGGCCCAACACTAATTGACATTTGCATTCGCCAACACACACTCAAACTGATAACTACTTTGTGAGCTCTGTGCAGACATTAATAAATGAAGATAATACCAAAATACAAAAAAAGCTGAACGCAAGTGGAAAAAAGACAAATTGCATGTCTCTTATCAAATTTGGAAAGACTGCTGGCGTAACTACCAGCTCACAGTAAAAGAGGCCAAAAGAGAATATCTGTCGGACCTTATTCTAGCTAACCGTCACAACCCACAAGCACTATTTAAAACGATAGATTCTGTACTCAAACCCCCTCTGCCTACTTGCTCGGATTCTTCACCCGAGATGTGCAACAGATTCCTTCAGTTTTTCATTGATAAGGTCTCTACAGCTAGGACTCTGGCCTCAAATACCGCATCTGACCCCTCTGTCCATGTTCCATGTTCAGCTGTACTTAATTCTTTTGATACTGTGTCCTTGGCGCTTTTGGAGGATGTAGTTCGCCAGACAAAGCCATCTGGCTCACCTTGCGACTCTCTTCCCCCACGCTTCTTTCAGGAGGTTCTCCCGAGTGTTGGTGCATCGGTCTTGGATATCATCAACATCAGCCTTTCTTCTGGTGTAGTTCCCCAACAGTTTAAACATGCTGTGGTCCAACCCTTGATCAAGAAACCTGGTCCTGATCCAGATGTGCTGTCAAGTTACAGGCCCATTTCCAAACTGCCTTTCATTTCCAAAATTCTGGAAAAAGTGGTGCACATGCAGTTGAAACTTTTCTTGGATGAACATAACATCTTGGAGGTCTTCCAGTCAGGTTTCAAGATGATGCATAGCACGGAGTCAGCCCTGTTACGCGTTTCTAATGACATCCTCCTGGCAAATGACTCTGGAGACCACGTGTGTCTGGTCTTATTGGACTTAACTGCAGCATTTGATACAGTGGATCACAGTTTTCTGCTGACTCGTTTGCAGCACTTTGTGGGCATTGGCGGCAGTGCTCTTGAGTGGTTTAGGTCCTACCTAGCTGACAGGACCTTTTGTGTCAGCCTTGGTTGCTCTGAGTCACGCACTGCTCCCCTGTCATGTGGTGTTCCACAGGGCTCAATTCTGGGGCCTCTGCTATTCTCGCTGTATCTTCTCCCATTGGGTTCCATCTTAAGGAAACATGGTATTCCCTTCCACTGCTATGCAGATGACTGCCAGATCTATGTCCCACTGAGCAAGAAAGACGCCTTCTCATTAAGGCCAGTCCTATCCTGTCTGGAAGAAATCAAAACCTGGATGGCACAAAATTTCTTGAAATTCAACGAAAAGAAGGCAGAGGTGATATTGTTTGGTCCCAGTGGCCCTTGTACATTCCATCCTGTAGACTTGGGGCCCCCTGTCTCCTTATTTGAAATCAACGGTCTCAAACTTAGGCCTTAAACTGGACAGTGATTTCAAACTCGATCGGCAAATTGGTGCCGTTGTTAAATCCAGCTTCTTTCACCTTAGACAGCTGGCCAAAATAAAACATTTCCTCTCACATGAACACATTGAGACAGTAATCCATGCCTTTGTCACATCCCGGCTAGATTACTGTAATGCCCTGTACTTTGGAGTCAGCCAGTCCTCCATTAAGCGCCTTTAGCTGGTCCAGAATGCCGCTGCTCGCCTCTTGACTGGTACTCGTAAGAGGGAGCATATAACTCCTACTCTGGCATCCCTTCATTGGCTCCCCATTCATTTTAGAGTTATTTTCAGGTTCCTCCTCTTTGTTTTCAAATCTCTAAATAATCTCGCGCCACCTTACCTCTCTGAGCTCATCCGCCCCTACACACCTGCCCGGCGCCTCAGGTCTGTGGACCAGTCTTTGTTAGAAGTACCAAGAACTAAACTGAGGCTCAGAGGGGATCGAGCCTTTTCTGTTGCTGGTCCCTCTCTCTGGAATGACCTCCCACTGAACATTCGGCAAGCCTCCTCGCTGCCCATCTTTAAAGCCCTCCTCAAAACCCACTTGTATTCTTTGGCGTTCGACTCAGCATGATTTTATTGCTTGGTGCTTTCTACCGCCTTTATTACCATTTCGTCTTACTGTTTATTGTGTATGTTAAATCGCTCCATGTACAGCACTTTGTATGCAGCGATGGCTGTTTGAAAGTGCTCTATAAATATTGTTGACTTGACTTGACTTAACAAAAGCATAGTTAACTACTCACTAAACGAAGGAAAGAGACAAGCAAGACTTCTCAGGATATTTAGCCTCTTGTGGATGTGAGCCCACAAGGTTTTTTGTGCCTTTTTGTTGAATTAATTGTCTTTATAACGTTTGTCTTCCATTTATTGTTTTGTCATGCCATTTGTATTTGTGTTTCATGTCCATGTTTGTGACCAGTTCTCATAGCTTTGCTACAGCTGCAGCGGTTGTAAAAGCTCTATATAAGGGGTGCCCAACCCGCGGCTGTGAATATATCTACCTACGCCCACATCGTTCTCTGAAAATTTCAAAGCAATCGCCTCAATATTTTTGATTTTATGAATATTAAGCGTCATGAAGTTCAAGTAATGTCCAAAATGATCAAATATTGGTGTGATTGTTTTGACATCTTCAGACATTGATGTGGACATAGGTAGAGATGTGCACATGAATTTTGGTGGCGATTGGTCGGAGTGATATTAAGCTTTTTTTAAATGGAGAGAAAAACACTGCGCATGAAATCTAAAATATTGGGGGGAGGGGCTTGTTTTGATATCTGAGATTAATATGGGTAGAGATGTGCACATGAATTTTGATGGTCATTGGTTGTAGCTGTTTCGCATTTGGCTTGTTCATCAAAAGTGAACGCCTCTGTGGAAGAAAAAGCCAAATGTCCACAAAATCCGTAATACTGTGGTGAATGTTATATTTTCAGAGGTTGGAGTGGGCATCAGTACATAGCTGCATGTCACTTTTGTTAACCATTGGTAGTGGTTTTCTGACATTAAGCCACGCTAGGCTTTTTTTTTTAACTGAACGTTTTAGACTCTCCCCAAAAACTTTAACGCAGGGGTGTCAAACTTATTTTTGTCACGAGCCACATTCATTATGGTTAGGGATTCCCTTGGAGGACCGTTATGAATGTTTAATCACCTCCAGATATTCCAAGCACAGCACACAACAAATGGATGGATCATTTTTTTTTTTAAATCACAAGTCAAGAATAATGACTTGTTTAAACATTGTTAATGTGATAAAGGCCGTGAGTCGTCACCTTACCGCGGTGGAGGGGTTTGTGTGTCCCAGTGATCCTAGAAGCTAAGTTGTCTGGGGCTTTATGCCCCTGGCAGGGTCACCCATGGCAAACAGGTTCTAGGTGAGGGGGCAGACAAAGCACGGCTCAAAGACCCCAATGATGATCGAAATAAATGGATCTAGGTTTCCCTTGCCCGGACGCGGGTCACCGGGGCCCCCCTCTGGAGCCAGGCCTGGAGGTGGGGCTCGTTGGCAGGCGCCTGGTGGCCGGGCTTACACCCATGGGGCCCGGCCGGGCACAGCCCAAAGAGGCAACGTGGGTCCCCCTTCCCAAGGGCTCACCACCCATGAGAGGGGCCAAAGGGGTCGGGTGCAATGTGAGCTGGGCGGCAGCCAAAGGCGGGGACCCTGGCGGTCCGATCCTCGGCTACAGAAGCTAGCTCTTGGGACATGGAATGTCACCTCTCTGGCAGGGAAGGAGCCCGAGCTGGTGTGTGAGGCAGAGAATTTCCGACTGGATATAGTCGGACTTGCCTCCACTCACAGCTTGGGTTCTGGTACCAGTTCTCTCGAGAGGGGTTGGACTCTCTTCCACTCTGGAGTTGCTCACGGTAAGAGGCGCAGAGCAGGTGTGGGCATACTCATTGCCCCCCGGCTCAGTGCCTGTACATTGGGGTTCACACCGGTAGACGAGAGGGTTGCCTCCCTCCGCCTTCGGGTGGGTGGACGGGTCCTGACTGTTGTTTGTGCATATGCACCAAACAGCAGCTCAGCATACCCACCCTTTTTGGAGTCCTTGGAGGGTGTGCTGGAGAGTACTCCTGCTGGGGAATCCCTTGTTCTGCTGGGGGACTTAATGCTCACGTGGGCAATGACAGTGATACCTGGAGGGGCGTGATTGGGAGGAACAGCCCACCCGATCAGAACCCGAGTGGTGTTTTGTTATTGGACTTCTGTGCTTGTCACGGATTGTCCATAACGAACACCTTGTTCAAACATAAGCGTGTCCATATGTGCACTTGGCACCAGGACACCCTAAGCCGCAGTTCGATGATCGACTTTGTAGTTGTATCATCGGATTTGCGGCCGCATGTTCTGGACACTCGGGTGAAGAGAGGGGCGGAGCTGTCAACTGATCACCACCTGGTGGTGAGTAGGCTCCGATGGTGGGGGAAGATGCCGGTCCGTCCTGGCAGACCCAAACGTATAGTGAGGGTTTGTTGGGAGCGTCTGGCGGAATCCCCTGTCAGAAGGAGTTTCAACTCCCACCTCTGACAGAGCTTTTCCATTGTTCCAGGGGAGGCGGGGGACATTGAGCCCGAGTGGACCATGTTCCGTGCCTCTATTGTTGCAACCCCCGTACTCGCTGGTGGACACCAGCAGTAAGGGATGCCGTCAAGCTGAAGAAGGAGTCCTATCGAGCCTTTATGGCCTGTGGGACCCCAGAGGCAGCTGACGGGTATCGACTGGCCAAGCGGACCGCGGCTTCGGTGGTCGCCGAGGCAAAAACCCGAGCGTGGGAAGAGTTCGGTGAGGCCATGGAAGCCGACTTCCGGACGGCTTCGAGGAAATTCTGGTCCACCATCCGACGTCTCAGGAAGGGGAAGCAGTGCACCACTAACACCGTGTACAGTGGGGATGGGGCGCTGCTGACTTCGACTCAGGACGTTGTGAACCGGTGGGCAGAGTACTTCAAAGACCTCCTCAACTCCACCAACACGCCTTCCTTGGAGGAAGCAGAGCCTGGGGACTCTGAGGTGGGCTCTCCTATCTCTGTGGTTGAAGTCACCGATGTGGTTAAAAAGCTCCTCGGTGGCAAGGCCCCAGGGGTGGATGAGATCCGCCCGGAGTTCCTCAAGGCTCTGGATGTTGTGGGGCTGTCCTGGTTGACACGGCTCTGCAACATTGCGTGGTCAACAGGGAGAGTGCCTCTGGATTGGCAGACCGGGGTGGTAGTCCCTCTTTTTAAAAAGGGGGACCGGAGGGTGTGTTCCAACTACAGAGGGATCACACTCCTCAGCCTCCCTGGTAAGGTCTATTCAGGGGTGCTGGAGAGGAGGGTCCGTCAGGAAGTCGAGCCTCAGATTGAGGAGGAGCAGTGTGGTTTTCGTCCCGGCCGTGGAACAGTGGACCAGCTCTACACCCTTAGCAGGGTCCTCGAGGGTATGTGGGAATTCGCCCAACCAGTCTACATGTGTTTTGTGGACTTGGAGAAGGCGTTTGACCGTGTCCCTCGGGGAGTTCTGTGGGGGGTGCTTCGTGGGTATAGGGTACCGAACCCCCTGATACGGGCTGTTCGGTCACTATACCACCGATGTCAGAGTTTGGTTCGCATTGCCGGCAGTAAGTCGGAATCGTTTCCAGTGGGGGTAGGACTCCGCCATGGCTGCCCTTTGTCGCCGATTCTGTTCATAACCTTTATGGACAGAATTTCTAGGCGCAGACGAAGCGTTGAGGGGGGGGGGGAGTCCGTTTGGGGGCCTCAGTATTACATCCCTGCTTTTTGCAGATGATGTGGTGCTGTTGGCTCCTTCAAACGGGGCTCTTCAACTCTCACTGGAGCGTTTCGCAGCCGAGTGTGAAGCGGTTGGGATGAAAATCAGCACCTCCAAATCTGAAACCATGGTCCTCAGTCGAAAAAGGGTGGAGTGCTCCGAGTGGAGTGTCGGGGAGATCTTGCCCCAAGTGGAGGAGTTCAAGTATCTTGGGGTCTTGTTCACGAGTGGGGGCAGAAGGGAGCGGGAGATCGCCCGGCGGATTGGTGCAGCGTCTGCTGTGATGTGGACGTTGTATCGGTCTGTCGTGGTGAAGAAGGAGCTGAGCCAAAGGGCGAAGCTCTCAATTTACCGGTCGATCTACGTCCCAACCCTCACCTATGGTCACGAGCTATGGGTCGTGACCGAAAGAACGAGATCCCGGATACAAGCGGCTGAAATGAGTTTTCTCCGCAGGGTGTCCGGGCTCTCCCTTAGAGATAAGGTGAGAAGCTCAGTCATCCGAGGAGACCCCGAGGAAGACCCAGGACACGCTGGAGAGACTATGTCACCCAGCTTGCCTGGGAACGACTCGGGATCCCCCGGGGAGAGCTGGAAGAAGTAGCTAGGGAGAGGGAAGTCTGGGCTTCCCTGCTAAAGCTATTGCCCCCGCGACCCGGCCCCGGATAAGCGGTAGATAATGGATGGATGGATTAAAAAGGGTGTGGAAACGAGAAAATGCTTGCAGTATTTCCACGTTATTATGGATTACATACGACAATTTGAAATTTGGGGTACGACTTTAGCAAGCATCAAAAAAGTTGATATGCTTGATTTGCTTTCCTGGGCCACATAAAATTATGTGGCGGGCCAGATCTGGTCTCCGGGGATTGACTTTTACACCCTTGTTTTAACGAGTCACATAGTTTCGGATTAAATGATTGATTTTAATACCGACAACATGCATACTAAGGGTGTGGAAAATAAGATAAGATAAGATATCCTTTATTTGTCCCACAATGGGGAAATTTACAGCCTCCAGCAGCAAGAATGTATGTAGAAAGAAGAGAAAAAAAAAAACAACAACAAACATCTTTCAATTAAATACAATATGAACACAAATGGATAAATCGCAGTACTATTTACAATTTACCTTCACATCATTTAATTATTATTATTGTTATTTTTTATTCATCAGCCTGACAGCAGTCTATAATCGATATTAATCGATACATCGATGCGCACGTGCGCGATCCGAGTGCATCGGCTCATTCACTGGGTACGACGCGATTGACGGGTGAAATCGCGATTCATCACGATGCATTGATGGTATCGGTAAAATCCGATTCAAGCGCTGTTTTATTCATGTTAAACGTCACCTGCCCTTTCATAGGCGCAATGAATGCACCATCATTGCTTTGCGTTTTGTGTTGAATACAGATGGTAGCCGTGCGTCACATACAGTCCTGTACACAACTAGCGAAACATTATGGAAGTTAGCGCAAGCAGCAGCGAGGAAACTACTATATTTAATGCAGCCGCAACATTCAAATCTTTTGTTTGGAAATACTCCGGCTTCAAAAAGAAAGACGGAAAGCTTGATAGAACCTCTGTGATTTGCAAAGAATGTCGCACTAAGAAGCCATACAACGGCAGCACCACAAATATGCAGACCCACTTAAAACGATGGCACCAGATCACCGAAAAGTTTCCCTCCCGCACCCCCGCCCAGTTCCTCGTCGGACACCGGAGAAACTCTTGGTAAACCAGGTCAGGATCAGAAAAAAATTGCCTCTTATTTTGGGAGTCCCCTTGCAACTCACTGTGACCGCGCAATGGCTATAACTAAGGCCACTGCTTATTTCATATGCAAAGACCTCCAACCTTAGCGTGGTGGACAACGAGGGTTTCAGACAGCTCGTGCACGTTTTGGAACCCAGGTATAAAATACCAGACAGGTCTGTGTTCACTTACAAACATATTCCCGATGTGTACAACAAAGTGAGAAGTGAGATTGCTGTGTCGCTGAACAGTGCGCAAAGAGTTGCACTTACAGTGGATGGGTGGACATCTTGCGCTATAGATTCATATACATATCTATATTATTATTATATTTCATATTAAGACACTCAGTGAGAATAGTCTGTTTGTGTTTACACTATAGCAACAGCTGAGTCTCGGGTGCCAAATTGTTTACATTTTCTTTGCACAAAACCCAATTGTGAAAGGGCTTAAATAAGTTGTTTTACAAGTTCTACTGTTTATAAGGAATAAAGTGGTATCCTTTTTGTAAAACCATACTGAATTCCATCTTTTTAAAAGCTTTTTTTCTTTGCTTATTTGCATCGTGTTTAATTGCACAATATCGCAACAAATTGCATTGTATCGCATTGATTTGAACTTAATGTGTATCGCATCGTGACGACGGTGAAACGTATTGCCAGAAAATTCCATGTATCGTTTAAGTATCGCATCGCTGGCAGTGCATCGAGATGTGTATCGAATCGTCCTCAGTGGAGATTCACATCCCTAATCGAATCGTCCTCAATGCTGAGATTCACATCCCTAATGCATACCCGTCAATCGAACGAATCAATTATTTTGTATTGGAGTCACATTATTTCATATAGACACATAGGCAAGACTAAATTGAAACACCGCCTGTGTGCTGCAAACAGTCTTCTAAATTGTATAAGTTTTCAACTAAAAATAATTACATTGAAATCGTCTCCTGCTCCAAGTCATCATGATAGGCTTCATCCACCTGACACATTGGAACGAAAACAGAGTTCTACGAACGTGAAGAAGTTACTTTCCTTGCAGCTTGATTCCAGCGACTGTGTCACCGATCGGAATTTCAACTCAGTTCCGTCTTCGTCTTCTTCTCCTTCCACTTGTACTGGTGTTAAATGTTGGCTGGCAAATAACGTTTCGGTGCATTACCGCCAACTAGTGGTAAGGAATTCGGAATTCATTTTTTTTGTCTGCGCGCGCCTTAGAATAGTTAATAGTACATTCATCTTTGAGGGTAATACAATACAATACATGCTGATTTATATAGCGCTTTTACAACAGCGGCAGCTGCAACTAAGCGCTTAACAAAACAGTTAACATAAATAATAAACAACACATAACATAAAACAGACAGTCGTGCAGTCCTAACCACTTTTCCGTCATGTATAAATATTTTTTTTTAATGCAGCGTTGCTCATTACAATCCAGAATCATGATTTTGGTCCAAAAATGATAGATTGTTCAGACAGAGGTGAAATTATTGAATTTATCCACCAACCACAAACATATCAGAACTTTACATTGGGCTAACAGGTTCTGTGAGACGACAGGATGTATTGCTTTATTGAAAAGAATGATGACAAACACTTGTAAAAGGTTCAGCACTGTCACACAAAAGTATTTACAGATTAAATATTCACTGGGGTTCTGAGCCATTAGATTTTGTTGATGTTGGCTGATGGTAGGGTTGACTTGTCCAAATCATCAAAATAACAATGAGTCAAGGCCTCACGTGTTGAGATCCGTTTGGGAGGATTGTAGGCCAACATTTTCTGTAAATGAGAAGAGAAAATGTTACCCGTCTGTGGCGGGCGCACGCACCCCCGGCCTGAAAGCCACATTGACTTTATTGCTTTCTGAAAGAGTCAACTGCTTTGGGATGATTGATCTTATAAACGCATCGATGTATTGATCACATAATACAGTCGAGCTACATGTAATTTGTAATTTCCCCACTGCGGGACAAATAAAGGATATCTTATCAGCTGACTGCATGCAAATGCAATTTAGGGGAAATGTTGACAAAGCTTCATTACGTCATGGACCCAATTATAGTACATATAGTAGAGTACATCATAAACGTTTTTTTTATAACTTTAAAAAAGTTATTATGAGATTACATTTCAAAGTACGATAGGAGACATTGAAACTCACATTCTAATAGTAACAACAAACATTCCTCCGCTGAAATACAGTATCTCTTAAATCTCAGCTTCTTAAATTCAACTTTTTGCCCTGGTACACCCAATTTGATTCGATTCTCTGTCTCGGACTGGCTGGACTCTGGATGTTGCGTCAAGAGATCAGGACTGATCTGCTGTTCTTCAACTTCATCAATATAAAAGGGAGAAGCATTTGGGGGAAACAACAGAGTCCTTCATGTATTACACCCCACCACGCTTGTGACCATGACTGCAAATGTTTGGTGTTGTGACAGGAGCACATCGGAGTTATTTGTGAATTCACAAGATACACAGGTGTGTGTTACCCTCTAGAAATTACGGTATCTCTTACTGCTTAACACATTCAGACAAAGCAAACTATTTTGTTCAATTTCTCTGGGGACATTTAATTCATCTCTGAATAAGCCAAATGAATTTAGACTATATATAGAGTTTTGGAAAATAGCCCCTGATAACATGTACAAATGAATAACCTTACTTTCAATAGGTCCAGACCATTCTTGTCCAGGTTTTTCACCATGGAGGCAAGGTTGCCAGGCTTCCATTTTGGAAAAGTGCTTTTGTAGTCAGGTAGGCTTTCCACATCAGGCCAAACAACATTATCTGGCGTTCCCAAAGTCCTGAAAACAAACAAACAAAAAACACCAATAGACAAGAGGTATTAAAAGGAAATTTGAAATTGAAACAACCAACCGCACTTGAAAATTAGTCGATCAATTATTTTCATAAAATGCATGCTTAAGACTAGAGGCCACTAATGATTATTTTAATAATCAAATTCACTTGTCGATTATTTCGGCTACGTTCACACTGTAGGCAAACATGATGTAAATCATATTTTTTCTGCTCGTGATTTTTTTCTCAAAGTCTGATCGGCTTAATTCAAAAGAAATTTCAAATCCAACCTTTGCCGCCTCATAGATCAGATATGTATCAATTTTTTTGCAATACGGCCACAGTCTAAATCATAGGTGTCAAACTCAGGTCCTGGAGAGCCGCTGCCCTGCATGTTTTCCAAGTCTCCTTGTTGCAACACACCTGATTCAAATGATCAGGTTCAATGTCAGGCGTCTGAAGAGCTTGCTGATGATCTGATAATTTGAATCAGGTGTGTTGCAACAGGGAGACTTGGAAAACATGCAGCACAGCGGCCCTCCAGGACCTGAGTTTGACACCTATGGTCTAAATCAGAGGTGAGCAAACTCCGGCCCGCGGGCCGGATCCGGCCCGCCAAAGGTTGGTACACAATTAAGGTTTGATGTCAATGACTGCATTCATTTCATTTGGACTTGTAATGACAGGCATTTAAACGCCAGGTGGCACAGTTACTTGTAGTTGCAGAGCATAGGGAGGAAGGTGGAGACATACGGAAGCCCACAGTTGCGTCAAGTCAAGCGAATCCCGTTTGGTACGACGGAATAATGTACTCTTAAAGTCTGAAAAACGTGCCAAAAAATGCAAAATACTGCTTTTTAAATAAAGAAATCCAATTAATATTATGGCGAATTTAGTTCACCCTTTTGATCCGGCCCTCCATAATATTTTCTGTTTCTCATGTGGCCCTATGCAAAATACAATTGCCCACCCCTTGTCTAAATGGACAGGTCACGTACATGCGACTTATAAGCCATATTAGTTAATGCTGCGCGGGTAGGGGAAACAGGCTTCTTGGGAGGGAGATTGACAACTGTCTGTGAATCTGTAAACTTGTTTCAAATAACAGTTGACTTTATATTTGACTTTAATTTAATCCCACTTGAAACATGGATAACATTTGTGGTGATTGTTCACAAACAAGGTAGACTAGGGTGCATGTAATGCAGTCTGAACATAACTGTCGATTTTTCTGTGAATTGGATTTTTTTTAATCATTAAAATTTCCATCATTTATTCAAAGGTTGGACATTATTTCAAATTAACAGTGAAGAAAAATGAATTATGCCTGGTTTGGACGATGAGATCGGAAAATAGGCAAATATGTTTATCATTGTTTTCCTAAGTAATAGCAAATCTTTTATGTTGTTCAGAATTTTTACAAATTTATAAAAATTTAGATTTAGCACAAAAAAGGAGAAAATTTGATTTGTTTAAAACCATTCTTACATTTCGCCTGCTTGCAAACAAAAATGCTAATGGATCTGGGGAGGAGTGTTCCAAACAGGGGTTTATGGTGCCGATATTAATTACATGTAAATCTATAAATGCAATGTACATCTTGCAGGTGCTACACGTGCCGCCAATTTTTCATAACTATCGGTCAAACTTAGTGGGACGGGGCTCTGTTAAACCTCTGTAGGGGCGCTACAGATCCTTTTTTGGTACTTGTGTATGGCAATTTTAATTTTTTTCACCAGGCCCAACGCGTGTGCGTTTGGCGAGTGCGCGCTCATCTTTAGTCCCTCAAAAATGCAATTCATTGCGGAGAATAATAATTTCTACAAAAACAAATAATTTTGAGATTAATGA
The DNA here is from genome assembly GCF_025434085.1 of Hippocampus zosterae. Classification (NCBI taxonomy): domain Eukaryota; kingdom Metazoa; phylum Chordata; class Actinopteri; order Syngnathiformes; family Syngnathidae; genus Hippocampus; species Hippocampus zosterae. The sequence goes on along the minus strand of NC_067461.1, from coordinate 21,810,057 downwards.
CATTACATCAGTCGCTGCTGTAGCCCTCATAAAAAGGTGTCGCAGGAAAAGAATAAAAGTGCTTCAAGTAATATTTAGGAATAGTAAATATTCAACCAGATTTCAAGTGTGGTTTCTCTACTTTAACACTGAGTGGCAACCATGCAAAGACGTGCATGATTTGAACATTGAGAAGAAATCATGACATTGCGCTCTGCTACGCTTAAAAAGTGAACGTGAATAAGTACATAAATACAAGGCTGATTGTTGAGACTCCTATAGCGACCAAACTTGAATGTCTGGTACAAGGCCAGACAGCTACTCCCACCCATTGTGAAACTCTGAGAGGTTTCCAACAGCGAAACGTAGCGTAACAAAGATGGTAATGCGCCAAAGAAGGTAAAAGCAAGGCATGTGCATTGAAACTAAGCCATAGCTCAATTCTCAACTGATTTTCATGACTTTTTTGTTAACACCAAACCCTGTGCTATCAATATACAGCATGGATCCTTGATTGTTTTGTTTGTGACGCTGTGGAACGTGGCAATACTCTCCATGCCTACACAGAATGTGAATGGCAAAACATAATTTAGGAGATTATACACATTTATCTACTGTATATTTACTGTTGCATTAATTTAGTTGTTTGAAATAAATTGACATTACACAATTTGATTTGTACCGACTGTGTGCCGTAATCTCTCTGCATGAGATTTGATGAAATTAATGAAATGTTTTAAAGATATTTCTTATGTAAATAAAGGACATTATGAAGGAAGGTATGAAAGAAACAATTTCTCAAAATCAGCCATTTTCGTTAATTACATTCACTTTGACAACTTTGAGGCCTGAACAGGGACAATCAGAGTGGGATAAATCCAATTATCCACCTTCCGTGAATACAAGCACACCACATTTCATATCAACCCACTTGGTTCCCAGAGTACATTGTGTGGGGAAATATATTTAAAATATAAGGGTGTTAATCCTACTCTCATACATCTGTGTTACCATTAGTTGAATGTGTGCGGTCATATTTGTTACACTTTTTTTAAATTTAAATTTAGGTTTCAATCTGCTTTGATTTAAGCAGTTCTGATGAAAGCTAAATTATACATAGAAACATTTACATTTTGCATTACAAACTTGTGTTATTTAAAAAGGAACACAGTTAAGTAAATTTCTCTGTAACAGGATCTGACTTTCTTTGCAGTATCTGCAAATGGGTAGACAACAAAAATAAGACCATGAACAATTGACCACTTCGGGTAACCATTGACCATTAAAAGCTTTGATTGGCGATCACACACTTTTTCACAAAAATCGGCCAATCGCGATCGGCGGCAGATCCCTTGCTCTGGGTGGAGCTTCGCATTTCAAACAAACTACCTGAAGATTCTGAAGAGCTGGTCTATTTCAGAGTCTCCTTGGAACAGTGGCTTCTTTGTGGCAAGCTCAGCAAAAATGGTGGCAGCGCTCCAAACGTCAACAGGAGTTGAATATCGGGGGGAACCCAGGAGAACCTCGGGAGCCCGATACCAAAGGGTTACAACCTGGAAAGATATCAGGCTGCATTTATCTCAGAGGACATTTGAGAGGATTTGTGTTACTTGAAGTCAATTTGAGGTAGAATAATTTTTTTGGAGGAGGCATAACAAAAATTTACATTCTTATGCATATGGATGATTCCCACGTGTGCCTGCCCACCCATGAAGTGTAAAATTACACAAACGAGTAACTTTTCTTGTGTATTAATTGCTGAAACTACGATGAGGAGACATTCTGCAAACATGCCTTTTTGCTGATATGTTGATGATAGCGCAAAACATGGTGCCAGAGAGTTCTAGATGGCACTCAAGGACAACACGAGCAGGCAGTGTGAAGGAATACTGATTTTTAAAGACTGTTACTAAGTATTCAATTGTTTTAAGTTATCATGGTTACGTTTCTTAATGTACCATATTTTATGGACAATTAGTCAAGGTTTTTTTTATATAATTTGATTGGGGGGGGGTGACTTTTACTCTGGAGCGAATTACATGTGTGTGAAATTATTAATATTATTATGTATTATATATATTAAATATATATTTTTTTCTTTCACCTTTCTTCTTTCAACATACATTCTTGCTGCTGGAGGCTGTAAATGTCCCCACAGTGTGGGACGAATAAAAGATATCTTATCTCATCTTATGTCATTTCACATAAAACCGCAGGAGGGCGCTCCAAGCCTGTATTGATAAAGCGACCATGAGTCTTCCGTGAACGTAGCAGGCACTTCAGTTCCTTGTTTATGCGTCATGGAACGTTAGCATATCATACACTTACTCAGCCTGTTGTTCTCTTTTATTTGATTTTAAATTGCCTTTCAAGATGACATGTCTGCCCCTCCGTGAGTCGTCACCTTACCGTGGTGGAGGGGTTTGTGTGTTCCAATGATCCTAGAAGCTAAGTTGTCTGGGGCTTTATGCCCCTGGCAGGGTCACCCATGGCAAACAGGTTCTAGGTGAGGGGTCAGACAAAGCACGGCTCAAAAGACCCCTTATGATGAGTAAAATTAATGGATCTCAGTTTCCCTTGCCCGGACGCGGGTCACCGGGGCCCCCCTCTGGAGCCAGGCCTGGAGGTGGGGCTCGTTGGCAGGCGCCTGGTGGCCGGGCTTACACCCATGGGTCCCGGCCGGGCACAGCCCGAAGAGGCAACGTGGGTCCCCCTTCCCATGGGCTCACCACCCATGAGAGGGGCCAAAGGGGTCGGGTGCAATGTGAGCTGGGCGGCAGCCAAAGGCGGGGACCCTGGCGGTCCGATCCTCGGCTGCAGAAGCTAGCTCTTGGGACATGGAATGTCACCTCTCTGGCAGGGAAGGAGCCCGAGCTGGTATGTGAGGCAGAGAATTTCCGACTGGATATAGTCGGACTTGCCTCCACACACAGCCTGGGTTCCGGTACCAGTTCTCTCGAGAGGGGTTGGACTCTCTTCCACTCTGGAGTTGCTCACGGTGAGAGGCGCAGAGCAGGTGTGGGCATACTCATTGCCGCCCGGCTCAGTGCCTGTACATTGGGGTTCACACCGGTAGACGAGAGGGTTGCCTCCCTCCGCCTTCGGGTGGGTGGACGGGTCCTGACTGTTGTTTGTGCATATGCACCAAACAGCAGCTCAGCATACCCACCCTTTTTGGAGTCCTTGGAGGGTGTGCTGGAGAGTACTCCTACTGGGGACTCCATTGTTCTGCTGGGGGACTTCAATGCTCACGTGGGCAATGACAGTGATACCTGGAGGGGCGTGATTGGGAGGAACGGCCCCCCCGATCTGAACCCGAGTGGTGTTTCGTTATTGGACTTCTGTGCTCGTCACGGATTGTCCATAACGAACACCTTGTTCAAACATAAGGGTGTCCATATGTGCACTTGGCACCAGGACACCCTAGGCCGCAGTTCGATGATCGACTTTGTAGTTGTATCATCGGAGTTGCGGCCGCATGTTCTGGACACTCGTGTGAAGAGAGGGGCGGAGCTGTCAACTGTTCACCACCTCGTGGTGAGTAGGCTCCGATGGTGGGGGAAGATGCCGGTCCGTCCTGGCAGACCCAAACGTACAGTGAGGGTTTGTTGGGAGCGTCTGGCGGAATCCCCTGTCAGAAGGAGTTTCAACTCCCACCTCCAACAGAGCTTTTCCCATGTTCCGGGGGAGGTGGGGGACATTGAGTCCGAGTGGACCATGTTCCGTGCCTCTATTGTAGAGGCGGCCAATCTGAGTTGTGGCCGTAAGGTGGTTGGTGCCTGTCGTGGCGGCAATCCCCGTACTCGCTGGTGGACACCAGCAGTAAGGGATGCCGTCAAGCTGAAGAAGGAGTCCTATCGAGCCTTTATGGCCTGTGGTACCCCAGAGGCAGCTGACGGGTATCGACAGGCCAAGCGGAACACAGCTTCGGTGGTCGCCGAGGCAAAAACCCGTGCGTGGGAGGAGTTCGGTGAGGCCATGGAAGCCGACTTCCGGACGGCTTCGAGGAAATTCTGGTCCACCATCCGACGTCTCAGGAGGGGGAAGCAGTGCACCACTAACACTGTGTACAGTGGGGATGGGGCGCTGCTGACTTCGACTCGGGACGTTGTGAACCGGTGGGCAGAGTACTTCGAAGACCTCCTCAACTCCACCAACACGCCTTCCTTGGAGGAAGCAGAGCCTGGGGACTCTGAGGTGGGCTCTCCTATCTCTGTGGCTGAAGTCACCGATGTGGTTAAAAAGCTCCTCGGTGGCAAGGCCCCAGGGGTGGATGAGATCCGCCCGGAGTTCCTCAAGGCTCTGGATGTTGTGGGGCTGTCCTGGTTGACACGCCTCTGCAACATCGCGTGGTCAACAGGGAGAGTGCCTCTGGATTGGCAGACCGGGGTGGTAGTCCCTCTTTTTAAAAAGGGGGACCGGAGGGTGTGTTCCAACTACAGAGGGATCACACTCCTCAGCCTCCCTGGTAAGGTCTATTCAGGGGTGCTGGAGAGGAGGGTCCGTCAGGAAGTCGAGCCTCAGATTGAGGAGGAGCAGTGTGGTTTTCGTCCCGGCCGTGGAACAGTGGACCAACTCTACACCCTTAGCAGGGTCCTTGAGGGTATGTGGGAATTCGCCCAACCAGTCTACATGTGTTTTGTGGACTTGGAGAAGGCGTTTGACCGTGTCCCTCGGGGAGTTCTGTGGGGGGTGCTTCGTGGGTATGGGGTACCGAACCCCCTGATACGGGCTGTTCGGTCACTATACCACCGATGTCAGAGTTTGGTTCGCATTGCCGGCAGTAAGTCGGAATCGTTTCCAGTGGGGGTAGGACTCCGCCAAGGCTGCCCTTTGTCGCCGATTCTGTTCATAACCTTTATGGACAGAATTTCTAGGCGCAGCCGAAGCGTTGAGGGGGTCCGTTTTGGGGGCCTCAGTATTACATCCCTGCTTTTTGCAGATGATGTGGTGCTGTTGGCTCCTTCAAACGGGGCTCTCCAACTCTCACTGGAGGGTTTCGCAACCGAGTGTGAAGCGGTTGGGATGAAAATCAGCACCTCCAAATCTGAAACCATGGTCCTCAGTCGGAAAAGGGTGGAGTGCCCCCTCCGGGTCGGGGAGGAGATCTTACCCCAAGTGGAGGAGTTCAAGTATCTTGGGGTCTTGTTCACGAGTGGGGGCAGAAGGGAGCGGGAGATCGACAGGCGGATCGGTGCAGCGTCTGCTGTGATGCGGACGTTGTATCGGTCTGTCGTGGTGAAGAAGGAGCTGAGCCAAAGGACAAAGCTCTCAATTTACCGGTCGATCTACGTCCCAACCCTCACCTATGGTCACGAGCTATGGGTCATGACCGAAAGAACGAGATCCCGGATACAAGCGGCCGAAATGAGTTTTCTCCGCAGGGTGTCCGGGCTCTCCCTTAGAGATAAGGTGAGAAGCTCGGTCATCCGGGAGGGGCTCGGAGTCGAGCCGCTTCTCCTCCACATCGAGAGGAGCCAGATGAGGTGGCTTGGGCATCTGATTCGGATGCCTCCTGAGCGCCTCCCCGGTGAGGTGTTCCGGTCATGTCCCACCGGGAGGAGACCCCGAGGAAGACCCAGGACACGCTGGAGAGACTATGTCACCCAGCTTGCCTGGGAACGACTCGGGATCCCCCGGGGAGAGCTGGAAGAAGTAGCTAGGGAGAGGGAAGTCTGGGCTTTCCTGCTAAAGCTGTTGCCCCCGCGACCCGGCCCCGGATAAGCGGTAGATGATGGATGGATGGATGGATGGATGGATGACATGTCTGTTCTTGGTGTTGGATTTTATCAAATAAATTTCCCCCAAAAATCTGACTTCTACTCCATTGCAATTTATACTCTGGAGTGACTTTTAATCCAGAAAATGCTGCACTAAATATTCTCCATTAGACTTAAAATTAATAATAAAATTACATTTAAAATCAGTGGATTTCAAGAAAAAACATTTAGGATTTGCATTTTTAATACTTTGATAATATTTTCGCTCAGTTATCACACCATCAGAAACTAATATCAGTGCATCCCGAGCCACTATCTGTATTTTGCGATTGTCCTGTTCCATCTCGTTTACTCCTGTCATTCAATGTGCTGCTGGCTTTGAATAATTATTGTCAGAGCAGTGTAAACTGAAATGGCGTCTTACCTCATGGGTATAGACCCTGACAGGAACACCAAAGGCGCGAGCCAGTCCAAAGTCAGCCAGTTTGATGACTCCCTTGTTGTCAATCAAAAGGTTCTGGGGCTTCAGGTCCCGATGGAGGACTCGCCGACAATGACAGAAATATATGCCCTCTAAGATCTGGTAGAGGTAGCTCTAAAGAGGCAATGACAAGAAGAATATAAAAATTTAAGGTGTTTGATGTTATTAACATGTATGAACAATGGCACGAAGAAATACAGTATACAAGCTTACTGATAAGAACACTCAACTTGTTGTCAAGTAATATAATCTGCAGTGATATCTAATCACTTTGTCATGAAAGATCATGAAGTGTGCCATGCGAAATTAGCCAATTTCAATTAATTGTTTTTTCAAGATCTGGCAGTACTTTATCATTTTTCCCCAACTAAATAGGCCAAGATTTACCACAAAGTAAGCACAAGTGTAAATCGAGGGTGTCAAAAATAATAAATGAATCGCCAACTAATTAATTTTCAAAAGAAATGAGTTATTGTTTAACTTAAAATTGCACTGTGTGGGAGATGTGCTAACCAATCAATCATCCACCATGCGACCTCCATTCAACTATTTTTTAAATAATGTAATTAAATACCAATTATGTGGATTCGGTGTAAAATGTATGTTTTTTGAGCTACAGCTATGGATTATTTTAAGTACCGGTAATCAATTAATCAGTTAAGTTTTTACAAAATTTATTAATCACATTTCAAAAATATTAAATTTAGATCTAGTTACTATTCTAAAACAGAATATTGCTTCAAAAAAACATAACAGGCAATTAAATGTTTTTTTCTTCTTTCTTCTTTCTACAGGAGGCTGTAAATTTCCCCAGTGTGGGACAAATAAAGGATATCTTAAACAAATTATGATTCAGTTACTATGTTGGTCTGTAACATGTCAGAAAATAAGTCCTCTATGGATTAAACACAAAGACGAACCCACAAATCCACTATTTATCAAATTAAATACGATGAAATTTTATGACCTGGTTGACTTTAAAATCGCCCAATTAATGTACAAAGCACACAATAATCTGCTCTGCCAAAACATTTAAACGTTTTTCGAAATTCGAGAAAGCGGCTATGATTTAAGAGGTACCAACTTATTCAAAAAACTCAAAACGAGAACAAACATCAAGCAAAGAAGTGTATCTATCAAAGGTGTTAATCTGTGGAATAATTTCGAAACGGACCTGAAAATGAGTAAATCGCTTGCCGAGTTCAAAAATAAATTCAAAAAAATAGCACAAATAACCTACATCAATCAGAGTTAAAATGATAAATTCTAAACATTAAATATAATGATAAATCAGAACTAAGTTACAATACAATACAATACATGCTGATTGATAAATAGAGAAAGGTATTGGAATATCCATTATGAATACAAGAGAAAATTGACACAATAGTGCCAGGGTGTGTATGTATAAAATCCCGAAACAAACCAAAAGTCGTAAAAATATTACGGTTGTGGGTAAAGTATGAGCATTCATTGAGACTTTTCTTTTCTGATTGATATAAAAATGATTTATTAGATATAAACACCTAACACGGGGTAGGACTAGATAAGTCCTTTACTTCTTCCTACGCCCTTGAACATAATAACTGTGTTGAATGATGACTGATTTCTCTTTCCTTTTTACCATATTTTCTGTCAAATTATTACTGTATATGTTTTATGTTCAACAAACAAACCAAACTGAAACTACACATTAACATAGAGCAGTGGTTCTTAACAGTTTTTACTGTTTGCAGCATTGTTTCTTCTTAGGATGTCTTCCAAATAAAAGTGAAAGTATGTGAAAAAATATGTTTTTCATAGTATCCTTCGCTGAATTGAAAAAGCAAACAAAGTAAATCATGAATAATTAATCGAATCGGGCCTTATGAATTGAATGCATTTTGGAAATCTGAATCTATATCCAGTTCTCGATTTTTCAAATGTCAGAAACTCGCCTTGACTCATTGAACAATGGAAATTACTGACCAATTCAAAGGGTCATGGTACCTTGACGAGCATCGGTTCCATGTACTGGCCAGAAGGGATGGAGTCCAGGTATTTCTTGAGGTCCATGGACAGGAACTCGAAGATAAGATAGAGGCGAGACTCCTGCATCAGGACATCTAAGAGTCTGTATAATGAAACACCCTTTTCAATAACACTATGTGATTGTGCACAAACCTACATAATGTACATTTACAATTGCTTTTACAGGATTTACATGTCAAAATTTTCTTGAAAAGTATGGAGACCTAAAATGGACCAACTGAACCACACAGGTCATGACTTGATTGTGTTAGAAATAAACAAATAAATAACATGTTAAAACATTGCTTTCTATGTTTTTGAAGATTAATTGGGAAATTACTTAAAACGGGCTCAAACAAAAACTCAGCGAGAACAACTGTTGTGCTATAGGCTGGGCTTATTTGGCGGTTATGCTAAAGTGTACGTTGACAATGCTCATCAGTATATCGAAAGTGGCAACTGCACTTAATGAAATTGAACTCAAGAGCTTGATCTCATTATTTGCTTTGTGCTGTGAGCCAAAATCTGAGGTACAAACAAGCTTCAGAAATACCATCGATATAGTGAAGTGAAACAAATAAATATACGCTGTATCAAATATGAAAAAATATATAAAATAAAATTTGAATGCTTGATAGGTACCTATATAATATATATATATATATATATATATATATATATAACACAAATCTTCATTGACAGATATGTTGAAATGTAATATTTGACATATTTTAACAGCATTGGAAAGTGTTAAGAATGTTTGTCCTCCTATAGAAACTATATATCATCAAACCTCGGTTTTTGACCAATTCTGTTTTCAACCAAAAATTTCGAGTTTTTTTATACCTCGGAAGACGAACACATTTCGGTTCTCGGACAAACTGAGCGCACTTGAATGCACCACTTGACTCCTCTCACTTTCCTTACACGAGGAAATGATGCTTCCTCGGGTAGACGAGGAAGTTATGCTTCCCCGTGTCGCTTTCCACTATGAGCAGACGTGTTAAATAAACTTTTTTTTTTAAGAGCGTGGTTTCGGTTTTCGAACAGCCTTCTGGAACGGATTATGGACGAAAACCTAGGCATGACTGTACAAACAAAAATTATATTTTCACGACCCCATCTTTTTCCATTTTCAAACTTGTTAAAAAGCTCCAGGGAGCCACTAGGCGGCGCTAAAGAGAAGTCTGCGGCTCTGGAACGTGTGTTGCTGACCCCGCTGTAGGGCATAAATACTTCAGGAAAAGAAGAAATGGCCAAGTGAAAGACAGAGATGCTGGATCTAAAAATTAACTATATGTGGATTAGAAACATTCGCCAGGGACATTTGCTTTTCTTATATCATTTAAGGAAGGTGTTGGATTTATTATTGTTTAGTAATCATACATTCACGTATTATTCGGTTGATTCTCGTGTCGTCATTTTATGCTCGCAATGAAGAATGCTTCTGCCTGTCAGTATAGTTTGATTTTGCTTGCAAAGAAGAACGCTTATGCTTGTTTATGTTCGTTTTTGTATCATGTTGTGATAGTTACGCGGCTCACACGGCAGCGATTTCTTTTTTTTTAGGGGGGACTTGCTGACTAACAGCAACATGATAACGTTTTGGGTTCAGTTCACTTCTGTTTTATATGCGGCAACAAATTGGGCAGTGAACCCAAACTTCTTTTTTGTGTCATGGATTATTTCACGCATTGGCAGGGGGAATGGTGTCTCTGGTTCGGAAACATGATACAACCTATGGTTTTAACCAATGTTGGAATACGGTACATTTTGAACTACATCTCCATTTCAGATAATGTAGATGGTTTTCGTTGAATTAATGAGGGGGTTTGGTTGAGGCTTTTCCAAAATGGGTCGAAAATTGATAAAATGGAATGCATGTTTCACATTTTATTTGAGACACTATTGCTCCTGCCATCCACAATCTGCAGGATTGGTAGCAAGTCTGAAAGTATATGGTTAAAATTCGATTAAAGAAATTGAATTGAAATTGAATTGACTTATATGTTAATATTACGAGAATGGTGTTTTCTTCTTTGTTCGAAATATTGTTTGGGAGACTATATATATTATTGATAATTTCTACAAAATTGTGAACGAGGAAATTAAGCTGATTCGGTTGACAATATGTGAGAATGTTTAGAAAAAAATGAATTGAGATTGCTGTAGGACGATTGTGCTTTTCCACAGCAGGTTCCAGCGGACATGGCTCCGATTCGAAACATGAAAAACAAACATTGTGTTTCTTTGAAGTGTTGATGACCACACCGTTTGATGGACATTGTAAAAGGTCATCTCGACAGAAACATCCACTGAGGAAGGTGAGCGAAGTCCGGTGACGCGATGGGCACAGTATTTTAGTTACTGGGAACATCAAACGACCGGCGGAAGAAGTTTCAAGACACCTTTGCACTCATTTAGGGTGTGTTTCTGTCGACATGCTAGAATATCAGTGGTGGCATGTCATTTCCTGTTATATGATCACACTAACACATGATCGACTGTTCTCCTTTTTTATATGGTATTTGTGCTCTCCTTTAGCACATGTGAATGGGGGTGTATTTTTTTAATAAACTACATTTTGCGAATAGATCTAGACCAGGGGTGTCAAACTCATCTTTGAGGCCGCTTTGGGGTTACACCTTCCTTCGGTGGGCCGGTACGACGGTGAAATTTGATTAAATGGTTATATTTTATTAATTGTATATGGATGAATTGTGCCAATTCTGAAGCCAGTCATATTTTGTTCGATTATTGTTTGGTTGAGTGTTTTAACAGGTAACAAAATTATCACAAAATCTCGACATTATTCATATAGAATTTGGGCATTTCGGTACAGATTTTAGCAGGGTTTATGGCATTTGATGCGCGTCAATTGCTTTCACGGGCCACATAAGTACATGGGGTTTCGACTTTGACACCTGTGATCTAGATGATCTGGGGAAGGGAAATGACGAAACACATTGCGGCACAAATTGTTGTATACTTTTTTGTTTTGGTGGCAAAAGTATTTTATTTATAATCGATCTAGTCGATCTCATTATGAAAATAAAAAATAAAAATTGAGAAGTGAACACACCATGAGTGGTAGAAAAGAGCACAACTTTTTTATTTGGGTTTGTTTTGGAGATTGAAGTGATTTGTGTACTGTGCTCCTGTGGTGATGTTGCTCGGCTGAAATTGAATTTATAACCGTTTTTTGATTTATTTCTAGTTCAAATGGTGCATTGATTTGGTCGTAATGGTTCAGATATGGACTTTAAATACATTTCTTAGGTGATTTTATGCGTTTACGATCTTTTCTTAGGTTTCTACCGACTGCTGTCAGGCTGCTGAATAAAAAATAAAATGATGTGAAAAACAATTGTAAATAGCACAGCCACCTATCTATATTTATATTGCACTTAATTGAATGGTGTACATTGAAACTGTAACATTTATTTTGTGAATGCAAACACTTTGTTTTTCGTCTTTCTACCCACAATCTTGCTGCTGTAGACTGTAAATTTCCCCAGTGTGGGACAAATAAATAAAGGATAGCTTATATTTAGACTTATAGTATTGACATTGCTTGACGTCCTCATTGCAACCCCAAGGCGATGCACTGTGTAATCTACTATCAATTTGACCAAAGAACCTACCACAGGTCATTGTTAGTTCTACCGACAGTTCACATTTGTATTACTACACCTTGTGATTAATGTTTTATTCATAAACTTACCATGTTTACAACTAGTAACTTATAGAATAACTAAGACTGTTTCATATCTATTAGCCATTAGATATAATGACTAACTTCAGGTGCTTGACTCGGAATCGTGCCTCCCGTCGTATTTCTCTTTCGTGTTTTGTGAATACATCACACGTGAGCTGAGTGATAAGCCCTTCTTCGGATGATTCGAATGAAAAATCTGACTGGAATTCCCAGTTCTTAAATCTCATAAGTAATACACCTTTCTTTTGTTTTTTGCCGCCATCTCACGGAGTCATCCGCGCGCTTTCTCAGCGTGCAGACTAAAATAGCAACCCGAATGCGCACATAACGTTATCCGTTTGGCCCCCCACCACGGGAAAAAAAAAAACACGAGCGGAGATGAGAAGAAAAACACTCACACACTACACCACATACACACATACAGGCACAGTAAAATCTCGATCACACAGGAGCGATTTGATCTAGTGAGCGGTGATTTGTATGGGAAACGATTTTTCGGTACCGTACAAATGATCCCACAGAAACAACACACTACCGGAAACGACCGTTGCCGTGAAATCCTCAGGCCTGAGATCCTTTCAACGAAAAACACATTGGCTAATGATGCACTGTTTATTAATCAGTTATTTTCATCCAATTCAACTACAGTTTTAAACTTTCAGCTGCCGGGCAATTAAAAAACAGAGGGTGCTTTGGGGAAAAATCTCAAAGTCGGCATTTTTGACCACCTGATCTGTTTTTGTCAATGACTCAAAACAAATCTCTGCAACATATGATTTTGTAAACATGCATGTGTCTATCGAGAGAGAGAGAGACACACAGAGAGAAAATCTGATTCAAGTGTTATGTCTACAGTATGTCAAAGTCATTCATTGGTTGATTATGGCATACCAATAATAGGAAACGTGCCATTTTCTGTTAAAAAAATAAATGAATCACATTTTCATTTAAAAGATGAATTTGCTACAAATTTCTCTCGATCATTTTTTTTAAATAATGTTTTGCTCGCACTTTCACCAGTGGGTGCTTTCCCATTTGTATGTCTGATAAAAATCACAATATCACCACATACATAGTCTGGTTACAAACCACAAGGAAGAACACGCATCTTTCTGCTCCTGTATGGCAAGTGTTTCCAACAACACTACCTTGAGCAGTTTCCCTTTTTTAAGGGCCATTCTGATTGTTTAGCACTTTATTTACGTCTTCGGGAAAAGTTCAATGTGTCTGTCAGCGCGGCACAAGTTTCTGCATTTATTCAAGGTGGCCACTTCTGGCACCTGTGATTGGAATAATGTATTGGATGTAGGTGGAACTGACACTCGTGAAATGTGGGGACAGCTATATGACGGAATTACACCGACATCAACTGTTCATTCTCAATTAAAAATGATGCTACATTTTAATAAATAAAATACAAACTTTAAACAGATTTTATTTTAACTTGACAAAAATGAAATTATTTTTGAACGTCGCAAAGACAACAGCAACATGTGATTGGATGATGATGAATGTTGAGGTGTAACTACCGCCTACATACACAGCAGCTTCTGCCTTCAGCCGCGAAGGGATATTAGTCTTTAGATCACAGTAAGGGTGTCGACCTCACAGTGCGGAGGTACAGGGTTCAATTCTAGCTCCGGCCTCCCTGTGTGGAGTTTACATGTTCTCCCCGGGCCTGCATGGGTTTTCTCCAGGTATTCCGGTTTCCTCCCACATTCCAA